>NC_060889.1:24528907-24594589 GCF_014805685.1 Silurus meridionalis | reverse complement strand
ACATTAGACACTGTACAGACAACCAGCTACAGTCTGTGACTAACCTGAGAAGTGTGAACCTGCCCATCACCTCATGTTAAATAATACAACACTGTCTGATAGAAAGTGTGAATTTTACAAACTAAACTTTGTATTAGGAGATTATTTATTTTTTCTACATAATCAATAAGAAGAAGCAAATATATTTGTTCTAATAATTTTCCTAATGCTCTATTAAATGTTCCAAAAATTATCATTTAAATTTAGAAAAAGTTTCTCACACTTAATAGATGGAGAATTGTATTTTGACATTTAAATAAAAATGCTTTGTATAATTGTATTTATATATTTATTTATATCAGTATTTCTCTCCAATTCAAACAGGTTCTGCAGCGTCACTGTCGGTTCTGAAGCTCCTCAGCAGTGCAGTAACAGTTTCTGTGTATGTGCTGGTGACCTTCATTCTGGCAGTGAAATGCTACAGAGCTCAAAGTAAGAATCTTCATTAACCATCACATAAAACCCTCACATTTAATAAGAGACTCATTTGAAGTGTTCATTGTGTTCGTTGTGTTTTACAGCTGAACCTGATGATAACAGATAAAAAAACCCGCAATAAATGCATTTAGAAACAGTTGAGTTCCCCCCTCCCCTTCCTCACAGTGGTTTGACCCACTGCCTGCTTTCCCAGTTCATCTCACCTTCTCTACACACACGAGTCAGGTGTGTGTCTGCGGCTCAATTAATGTTTAACTCCATTAACTAGGGGATTTTATTCACTTTAAATAAAGCGATTCTCTTTAATGTAGTTGATGCAGACTCATTCATAAATTAGTTGTGGCAAAAATGCTGATTACAATGTAATTTTCCATAAATCTGCTCTATTAGCGATTAAAATATCACTTATCTAGTGAACGTTAGCTTGTTTACAATAGCTTGTAGCATAGTGCACTGACACTAACACACCAAAGCCGTTTCCCATGCAGTGTTTTATTTGGGACGACTTAGCATAATGTTATTTAACAATTACGGCCACAATTAGCATATTGTTTATCTGTGCATTTACTAAATGAGCACTGTGCTACGTCTGAACTGACCCCACTGTATTTTTATAATCAATTTCTATTCTGTTCTTAAGTGTCTTAATTAATTTTAAATAAAATTTTAAACCTTTGTGTAATTCCTTGTTTTGCTTTGTCATTGAACCTGAGAAAAACATTGAAAATAACCATAATGACGCAGTCTCCATGCTACAATAATAATGATAAAAGCAGTGTTTCACTGTGGGGTCACTGTGTCTTTATGAGTACAATTTGACTGCATTATTTGTGTCCCCTTCAAAAATTGCTCATTGCTATTGTCCCCCCTACTCTTAAATGAAATTTAGACCCATGGTGAGGATTTGGGTTCGTGGACGACTACAAGTTCTTGGGTGTTCAGTTGAACAGTAGATTAAACAGGTCACTGAACAAACTCCTGTCAATTATGAAAAATCCCTCACACCCACTACATGATTCCATACAGAGGCAGTGAAGTTCATTCTCTAACAGACTGATTCAGCTTCCCATTATTCACTGTTATTTTACACACATTCACTGACAATTTGCACATTTTATTTTATTTTGAATTTTGAATTGTCAGTTTGCACTCTTTATGTAGCAGCATCTGCAATGTTCAATTATTTGTATAAATTACTATTCAAAGTCTGTCTGTCTGTAACTATAGAACATCACTGCTCCCTTATTTTGTCTTCTCTGTACTTTCATTTACTGCATTTCCTTCGTGTGTATATGTTTTCCTGGTGATGTAAAATCGTGTGTAAGTTCCACAGTATGTCCAGACTTTTGGTCAAGAAACTGTATGTAGTAGAATTGTTGCTTTGCCCCTATATTTCAATATATATAACATACAGTGAAAACACATGGAGGAAGCATTGAGGACCTCTAGTGGCCAAATCATGAACATCATAATCCCGACAATATTCATGTACATGCTGTTAGTAAATACAATTTAAGTATTTCTGATATATTGTTTGTATAACTTTCCTTTCATTTCCACATTGTTCTTTGTAGCTATATCTATCTATCTATCTATCTATCTATCTATCTATCTATCTATCTATCTATCTATCTATCTATCTATCTATCTATCTATCTATATATTAATATTTTTATGCTCTAGATATTTACTCAGAGATAAATGTGCAGTGTGTAATATTTGTAATTAAATGGGACGTTGCTTATTATTTAAATATCTTAAGTTCCTGGGCATTTAAGTTTGGTTTGTGATTTTCTGTAACTGTTTGCTTTTGTTTGTTTTAATAAAAATAATTTACTGAAAAAAGTTTATTTTTCATTTATTTATTTTTTCTTTAAATAACTAGTAGGAATTATCTACACAAACTCGTACAAATTAATTATGCATTAAAAAAACAAGACTATTTACTTTTATTGGGGGTTTACCAGAAAACAGAAAATATCCAGATATGTAGTTTATTTAATGATCAGGTTTCCGCAAGTTTTAATGAGCATCAAATTTTTACATCTACATTTATTCTACATCTAATGCAGAGACTAAAACTTCAGAAAATCCTGAAAGTCTTTAAAACTTCTTACAGTCAGCTGTATTTATACTGTAAACCAGCCAGATTAATATAAAGATTTTATAATTTACTAAAACTGAATAAAATGATATGTGGTGAGGTGAAGGGAGGAAGATAAACACTACTAATACTAATAATCCCTTAAGAGGAGTTTGATGAAGCAATGCGACTACACCACTTCTTTAAAGAAAGGGAAAGTAAATACCCAATAGAAACAGGGCACAAGGTTTGTTACTGTGGATGGTAAAGAGACATGAGGATCAATATAAAAGACAAAGTTTAATGATCTCACATACACAAGTAAAACATTCCAGTTGCTAAATGAAGGACGACTCAAACAAGACACTCATACAAACATCTAACATTTCTAAAGAGAACATAAAAAATGGTGCCATGGTTTTTTTCTATGTAGAATTAAAACTCATTGTAAAATATTAGAACTCATTGGAGTATTTGGACTGCAGGAACGACAGACTGCAAGATCCTGAACGGGGGGCTTCAGAATAGATTCCTTGGAGCTCAGCTCGTCTGCCCTTCCCAGGATGTGTATCTGTACTTCTGCTCTTAAAGTGATAGCAGACTCTATTCCACAATTCTCTCCTTAATTTACTTTAAAAGAAACAAACTAACAAACTTACTCACCTCTCCAATTAAGCGCATCTCTGCCATCAAAACCATGCGGTTGTCGTCCCTTCTTTTTCACTAACGAATTGAAACTAAATCAGTGTACTACAGAATCCAGCTCATGTACAGGACATTAAATCAATCAATCAAAAGCCCCAGGAGGTTTAAACTTCCTACTTGGAGCTCAAGCCCCACCCACTTGGAGCTCAAGCCCCACCCACTTGGCGCTCAAGCCCCACCCACTTGGAGCCCAAGCCCCCATCCACTTGGAGCCCAAGCCCCCACCCACTTGGAGCTCAAGCCCCACCCACTTGGTTCTCTTTATTCCGAACTTCTTGTAGTAGACAAAAGCTATAAAAAGAGGATGAAACGGAGAAAAGCAGGAAGATAACAGACTTGATTTAAAAAAAAAAGTTACAAACAAATACACAGGAAAAATAAATACACTATAGCACTTCATTAAACTGCAGCATTTTCACATGATGAGGATTCTACAGTTTTTACTCACCGTGCTGATGAAGCCGGTCTGCTGATAACCGCTGCTTCTCTCATCTGCTTTGTGTTGAAGGAAACTCAGGACACTTTCACTTCAGTTCACCAGAGAGGGTTTATTAACAGTCTCACCACCATTCAACACTCCTCTTCTGTGGATTAATGTCAATAAGGAGATAAATCACTCGTGGGCACTTTGTGACACTGCATTCCTGTATAATACAACACTTGTTAACTGCTAACATCTCAGAAGCACATTAACACTGCATACATACAATAAATCCTCACATTCTAAATCTACTTACACATAAAACATACACCAGAACATCTCATAGTCTCAGAAGTGTTTACAAAGTGGAATCAAGTGGATTTCTACACTTAATAATCTTAATAATCTCTTTAATTGAAGAGCTCTCACAAAAGCCTTCCTCTCTCCAGCATATGCAATGCAAACTGACAAGGGGCGCGCGCTCACTTCAAAATATCAGTCCGAATAACAACAAGAGCGAATATCAAAATAAAAGTCTCTTACAGCAAACAGCAAAATGAACACTTATTACTCAAGAAAACCCGGATATTATACAGCAATACAATAAGGATTTTTGTTAAAAAACAAATTATGTATTACATTTATATTGCACTCACAGCTTATTACATTGATGTGTTTTCTTTTCATGTGCTCGTGCATCACTGTGGTACTTCCATGCCAGGCAAGCTCAGCTTTGCATAACTTCCAGGTACAGTTTTCTTTGTTGCTTTTAAATATAAAATATTCCCATACTTTGTATTATTTGGGACACACACTTTTTCCTGCTGCTGTTTGACCCTGTAATGTCCGTCATTTTCACAAGCAGCTGTGTATCTTACCGTCACGCTAAACTGAAACATGAACAGCCCAAATAATGGATAAAGGCATTTGTTGACAAAGAATTTCATTATCGATAATACTCAATTTGATCAATTAGTTGTTGCAGCCCTAGTTTGATGGACAGTGAATATCAATAATTATCAAAAATAAATAAATAAATACATGTTGCAAAGGGTCACCAAAACATTTGGGTCCACAATATTAAGGACCACTTTTACTAAACAGGCTATAACACATGAATGGAATAAGATAAATTCACCAAACTCAATAAACAAGTAAATGAGCTCAACTTTTGTCAAATAAAATAATTACGGGGCTTGACCACTTGGTGGCGATATAAGATAGAAAATCCATATGGCTATAACTACAAACCATTGATTCAATCGACCTAAAACATGTCATGCAGTGTCTGTGTCCAATGTGCCATACAGGTCTATGAGGACTTTTATGTATCTCAAAAACCATGGCTGCTATTGGCCAATGAATATGGATCACCTATTACACAAGGTTAACGGAGGTCGATTGGATCGAAAGTTGGCGGGCATGTTCATAATGTGTCTTTCCTTATGAGCTTCAAAGCCTTAGGTGCTTAAACCCTGCTAATCTCTCCTTGCAGCTATATTTATTAATATTATTATTATTCTGCCCTAAAACTAATATAATTACCATATTGGTAAAAGGGGGGCGCTACAGTCCAAAAACATAATTTCACACATTTTTGGCCATAGCTCGTACACTGTTTGTCATACACTCAAAAGTTTTATGTCCTTGCAATCCTTAAGTCAAAAGAAAAAATAATTGTGTTTGCTCTCCGAGTGGGCATGTTTGACACATGGCCCTAAAGGCCTTTAAGTTTTTAAAGGAATCGCCACTTGGGGCGATTTCATTTTTTTATTATATAAATGATTGTATTTTGCATGATTTTTGAAACATACACTCGATCTTCTTATAATTTGCTAGAATTCCTCATGATGTACATTAATTATTCTCAATTATCTTAAAAACCTACTTTTGCTGACTAGTCCTAGGTTTTTTGAGTGATTGGAACCAAACCAGTGCAGAAATGTTCAGTGGATAGTGAATAAAAAGTGAAGAAAAGTGAATCTAAAAAGTTGAACTTTCGACTAACCATCACAAAGGATGAACAAAAAGTTAAAAATAGGCAGGTCACTTTTACTAAATTTACAGTTTTCTCAAATGCTAGAACACATTTCACAAACGTTTCCTCCATGTTCCCCAATGTCTAAACACAACACCCTTTTCTAAAGCTGCATAAACACAACCACACCTTCTCACTTAAAAACTCAAACTTTCACACCAAAAGAGCAGCTCGGAACTATCAAAAATGTAAACACACTACACATCATTACACACTACAGCAAAACAATTGAAAACACAATGCTCAATTTGTGAGAAGGTTCTTTGTTTCATAACTGCCAATGCATATTTTTGAAACTTTACAGTAATGGCTGTCCTAGATCTCTGCAGAGGATTAGGCATTTAGATTTGAGAGTTTCATATGAAGAGTATAAATCTATAGTAAATTCTGCATGTACACTACTGTAACACAACTCAATGCAAAAACAGAATCTATTGCACACAACAGTACTCTTGAAAACATGATCAGGGTGTGAAGTTTTTTTATTTACTTTATTCACACCACACACACACACACCACAATCACTGTGCGGTATCATGTCGCTGAGCTGCATCGGGCCACATCACCTCATCCACATCGCAGGCTATATTGTCTTTTGCCAGGCACCGCGGGAAAAACGCCCTGGAATGGCGAATCCATCCTTGGAAGGCCTCCACTGGGATGTCAACACAGGCCAGCTCCATTGCCCTTAGGAGGTTCTCTCTAGTGTATGGTTGTCTGTCATAAACCTTCCATCTCCATGATGAGAAGAACTCCTCTATAGGGTTCAGGAAAGGGGAGTAGGGTGGCAGACAGACGTTTAAAAACAGGTTACTGTTGGTGGTGAACCACTCTCTGATTTGGTTTGTTTTGTGGAAGCGTACATTGTCCCAAATGATCACATAAATTTGATGTCCGGGCCCAGGATGGTGTTGTTGGCGGTCCAGGAGGATGTCTTTTAGCTCCTCTAGGAAGGTGAGGAGACGTTGGGTGTTGAGACTGGCTGTAAGACCCAAGGACAGCATGCCGGTGGACAAGCCCCTCCAAACCCATGGCCGCACAAAGAGTAATATTACCCCCCGTTGGCCAGGAACCTCAGTGATGGCTCTTTGGCCAATGATGTTACGGCCTCTTTGCCTTCGTTTCTGCAGGTTGAAGCCAGCCTCATCCAGAAAGAGGTACTCATGAGGTCTGGCCATCGTGTCCAACTGTAATATGAAAGTGCACAGGTGTTCAGAACAACAGTCAATCAGGTAGCACAGTATTGTCCAGAAGTAATGTAGGCCACTGAGCAACACAGTATGTTCACTAACTGTACTGTGAACATGAATGTATACTTGATTGAACATACTCGTAACGTAGGTCTTTGTGTCGCGCAGAGTTGCGCTCAAAGGGAACCCTATAGACCTGTTTCATCCGCATCTTTTGGCGCCAGAGAACTCGGTTGACATTATCGGCAATGACTTTGTCTCTGATCTCCCGGAGTCTGATGAGGTTGTTCTCACGAACCATATCCACAATGAGGGTTTCTTGTGCCGCTGTAAATATGGCAACCCTCCCACCTCTATGTGGCATTCTTTCAACTCTAAAGAAAGAAACATTTGTTGTCAGTTTTACAATACAGTAACAACTGATTTGAAACCAATAGACTACTTTCACAGGCTTGTAAAATTCTATTGTGACAAAGAAAGCAATAGAGTACAATACCTGTAGTGTTGTCTGAATGACCTGATAATGGTGGCCACGGTGAACCTACTCAGGTTTGGACGGACTCGTAGTCCTGCTTCAGCCATTGTCATGCCATGGACAATGACATGGTCAATGACTGTTGCTCGCATCTCGTCCGTAATGATGGTGCGAGGTTGTCTCTCCCTCCTGGACCTTCTCCTCTCCCTTGTTGGCCTGCTCCTCTTCCTCCTCTGATTTGAACTCCTCTTCCTCGTTGGCCTGCTCCTCTTCTTCCATGGCCAGCTCTTCTCCCTCCTCTGACTCGAATTCCTCTTCCCCTGACTCTGCCTTCATCCATTGTGTTTGTTTGGAATCTTCAGCAAACTGTGCACTCTGAACTTGCTTTTGTACATGTGGTCACAGCCTTAGCAACAAGTGTCTTCAATTTTGAGTCGTTGTGTGTAATGAATGACGCCAGGTGTGTTCATTGTGTTCAAATATTGCTGACTGTGGCATGAGCTTTCATTTGAGAATATGAGCAGAGTTCTTTTGCAACTTGTGTTTTAGCAAAAAAAAATGTGTTAAGATTTATTAGAAGGGAGGATTGTGTTTTGTGAATTGTGTCTTCATGTGAAATGTGTTTATGATATTGGAAAATGATGGCTAGATTTAGTAAATTTGTTTAGACAACTGGTCATTTGGTTTAGAGGATTGGCTTTTGTGTTCTAGCATTTGAGAAAAACTGTATTATAACACATGAAGGGAATGAGATATTTTCACCAAACTCTGTAAACATATATTAGATCTACTCTAATCATATAGATGTAAAAAAAAAAATAAATAAATAAAAAACAACATTAAAAACGGCTATAACTACACAACAGTTTTTCAAATTGTCCTAAAAATTGCTCTGCTATGCCACAAGGTCATTTGCCTATTTAAAAAAGAATATGTATGCAATCGGCCAATGAATTTAGAGTACCTATTACACAATGTTATGGAGTCGACCGGAACGAAACTCAGTGGGCATGTACCTGATGTCTTTTTTCTTATGGGCTTCAATGCCTTACTTGATTGAACCGTGGTAATCACTGCTGGCAGTTACAGTAAAACCCTTTTGTATGAGCAACTAATAGTACGAGCAAACGGTGATACGAGCAAATTTGCTCGCAAAATTTTACCCTGTTTCACAAGCAAATTTCAAAGGTATGAGCAACCCTATGCTGCCAGTTCCCCGTTTTCGGCGGAAGGTCGCATCAGTTGCTTAGTTGATGACGTATCGCTCGGTCACTTTTGTTGTTCAGTGCAGCAAAAACTTAACTTTTTTAGTTTTATATTTTTATTTCACTAGAAATCATGAAAAATGTTTCCCAAGAAAATCAGTGATGGTGCTGTGAAAATGAAAGTAAATAAAATTACCATGGAAACCGAGGAGGTTACGAGCGTGGTGCGCGTCTCACACTTGCAATTAGGTGTGATCGAATGAGGTCTCGGAACGGATTAGAACAATTTACATTTGTTCTTATGGGGAAAATCAGTTCGAACGTACGAGCAAATGGACCTACGAGCATTTTTCAAGAAGGAATTATGCTCATCCAACGGGGTTTTACTGGATATTTTAGTATTTTTTGTTTTTGTTCCCAATGCTGTGGGCATGCTCCTTTAAGCTCTTGTGTTTTTTGTCTATTGTTTTATTTAGTTTTTGTGCCATTTCTGTCTAATGAGTTTTTTTTTTTTTTTTTTTATGTTTTTTTGTTAGTTTTTCTTTAGTTTGGAAGTGAGTGTTCTTTCTTTCCTATATTTAAAGCAATCAGTGTCACCTGCGTTGATGAATTGCAATGTAAAGATGCTGTCCAGTTATATTGATCTAGTTTTTTGTTTTGTAAACTGGCTTGTCTGTAGGTTTTCCCCTACAGTCTCATCAAGGCAGAGGGTACAGAGGGAGATACTGGTCACATGGGTGAAAGGAGCACTTCTTGTGAGTTTGGAGCACCATCTATTGAGCACCTCGTCCTGTTTGTTACACACATGTGGGTAAGAGCATGACTCTTTTTCACTAATTTGTCACCCCAAGGTGAATCTTATTCTTGCTTTCTGGTGTCTTCTTGCTCTTCTTTCAATGTTTTCATGTACATGAACTTTTGTGTGTATTAAGCTGTGACCAAGATGTGTAGCTACATTTGCTTTTTGACTTTTCTGTGCAGAATAGACCTGCTGTTTTACTCGGGTAGTTTTAACATGTGAATTTCGTTTAACAGAACTTAGACATAAAAAATTGTGGTTTGTTTTCTAGTCTACTTGAGCTGTATGACTTTAACCACTAAGAAAAGAGGAAATGCTCTGTCCTTCTAATTCTTAGAAAAGCTAATATAAAATCAGACCACACACACATGTGCCCTGCACTGTTAGTTTCTGTGGTATGTGCTATCAGCACAAACACTACCAGCACTCAATAATGAGCAAATACCAATAGATGAACATAATGATAGATATTATAAAAACCTCTACAGTATCTTATACTATCTTATGATGCAATACACTAAACATGGAGACCAGAAAGCACATAACTTTAATGTTACTACAAACACTGTGATCTTCGATTAATCAATGAAACTGTCACAAATCCCTGATCAGAGCACAGAGTTTCTCCTGCAGTGTGGCTGCTGTGCATTGATTAACAGCATGAACATGATGTAAGATGTCATTAATGCTTTGCTATTTAATTGTATTTCAATTTTTTGGTGCTTTTTCATCATACTTTTTAAATTCTAGACATGTTCATTGATGTGTGCACCTGTTCTCAGATTAGCCCATGATTCTTATACACTGATTATTCTTACTGTCTTTCACATATTTCAAAAATGGAGTTTATTAGTGCAGTAGTCAGACACCACCTATAGTAACTGACTGCATGCAAAGTTTTTAGCACCACATACAGAAACCACACATCTCTCTCTCTCTCTCTCTCTCTCTCTCTCTCTCTCTCTCTCTCAAACACACACACACACACACACACACACACACACACACACATCACATATGATATTTAAGAACAGGAAGTGTAAAGGTTTTAACACACACTTCTGACAGTCATCATCAGTAGAACAGGATGGAGCTCCGTCCACTCTGTGTGATGATCTGTGAGTAAATGTTTTCTATGTGTTTTATAAAGTGTTTGATGGTGAATCAAGATTCTAATTTAAAGGTTAAAAGTTCTGAAATCTGTTTGATTAATTTATATGTCTATAGAATTTGGAGTTAAAAATTTAAGTAATTAAATTCAAGTAATTACATTTAATTTAAGTAATTAAATTCAACTCAATGCATTTTATATGTAAAATATAAATCAGTTTTTACACACATTCTATTTTAAACAAGTATGTGCATGCTGGAGTCTCTTGTTTCTCCAAACATTAAAGCAGCTGATTATGACATTTTAATGTCTGTTTTGCTCTGGTATTCAGTATGTATTTAAGATTTAATCTTCTATAATTTATTTGACATTATTTTGCATTTTGTAATCTGGAAAACTGCAGATCTTAGAATAAACCTGGCAGGAGAACATGTTTAGTAGAATTTAATTCAAGTAACTAACATACTATTTAGTATTTTATTTATTAAAAAAATACATAATGCTTAATTTAATTTTTTAATAAGAGGAATAACAATTATAGCAAGAGTTTTAAGTGTCATGGTTTTGTAAGAGTAAGACTTTGTTATTTTTGGCTTGTCTGTAACAATGGCAACAGTTGATTTGTCATTAGAAAACAAGTGTGTTTGTGACAACTAACTTGTGGTTTGTATGTTGTGGTTGTCACTCAATAAACATGATCATATATGGTAATAAGTATGGTATGCTTATTAATAAAATAGCCCTGGTAATCATCAGCATGTTTATGTATTAGAAAATAATACATTTTTTGATATTAACAATGAATCTATTTTTTTTTTTTTTTTACAACAGCGATCTTTATTGTTTACTATCAGCCAATTCTTTCATTTACTTGTTTCTTTCTTTTTCTACTTTTAGTGTTGACTGGACTCATCCACGGTGCACAAGCAGGTGATTTCTATTATTTATTTCATTTTTTATTTTTTATTATTTTTCATTTGGCTTCTATATTGTATGCATGTGAATCTGGAGGTAACTAGGGGAAGTGGTTACTCAGTGGTTCAGGTTCTGGGTTTCTGATTGGAAGATTGGGGATTTGTGCCCATTACCACTGAAGTGCAACCTTTGGGCCCCTGAGCAAGGCCCTTAACCCTCTGTGCTCCAAGGGCTCTGTATAATGGCTGACTCTGCACTCTGACCTCAACTTCCTAACATCACTGGATATGTGAAGACTTTCACTAAGCTTTAAAGTTCAAGAGACAAGTAAAATCACCTAAAAATCAGCTAAAAAAATGTATATGTGACAAGTAAAACCACCTTCAACCCAGTTTGTTCATTTAATAGATAATTGGCTTAAATGAGTAAAATAATACCATGTACAGTACAAACACAGTTCAGATGACTGATGTTGATCTTAAGAACATTAAATGTTACTCAGAGCTTGAATCAAATTTAAACATTGATTTAGTGAGACCTTAGACTAAGAGCTTTTAATGTAAATGCATACACATAAATGTAGCAAAAGTTATGCTATGTCTCATTTCCTGCTTATTTCTGGCATTTTTATGGCTAAAACATCATTGGTCATCTATATGCATGAATAAAGAAAAAAGTGCACATGCATAGCTATAGGTTATATGAGTACAGACTGGGCAGTGCTTGAGAAATGTACAGAATAGGAATAAACATGGTAGATGTATTCTGTAAATAACCAAACCCCCTCAAAACAAAGCAAGATCTCTTGATGATTTTCAGAAGAAAGCTTATGGGGTTTCATTTATAAACGTGGCGTACTCACAAAACGGGGCTGAAAACACATGTATATGCCACTTCCCACGTAAAGGTTGTGATCTATTAAAAACAAACTCGACTGGAAAATGTGCACATCTGTAAATAAACTCTGAGCTGTGCGTACGCATTTAATTGGTGGCACAGATGGCGAGGTAATGAACTGAAGTCAGATTGTAGGAAGTAAATGTGAGAAGAATTATCATAAGTAGTCATTTCTACAACCTGTTTTAGTGTCACGCTGGTAACTTGACCTGACAGGGTCCAGATGACTAGATGACAGAGATGGCAGATAGCGCCCCCTATCTGTTTTCTTTATTTTACAAAAGCACAGTGTTTTGTTATTATGAGCGTATACTAATAAAAGTCTCTTCAGAAAGAGAAGGTATTTTAAGCTTTTTCTTTAAGACCCTTTTTATTATATAAATTATATTATAATATAATTCTATTAAATCTAATCCTATAAATGTGGTATATCACAGCCGTCCCTGACTACTAAAAATCCTGCCTTTTAAATGATATTATTAATATGGGTATTCGATGCATTAGTTTTTCAGTTCACACTTTGAAAAAACAGGATGGAATTTAAATGCAATGTGTAGCCATGTCGGTTGTCCCAAATCTAATCGTGCTCTGAAATTGCTTTAAGGACAATTTAGAAATATAGTATACTTTTGAATTGGACCACTTATTTCTTTAGCTCTGCAACTGTCTGTTCTGTCCTTCTGACACAGTTGACAGAAGCAACAACACACTGTCACTCGCACTGCTACTTTTTTCTAAGTGATCCCACCTCCCCTACAAGTGTGTGTATCTCAGTGTCTTTGCTCTTTTCTCACCTGTTGCCATTATTCACCATAAAGAACGAACAATTGAATTTCAGGCTCATTAATGTGGATCAGCATCCATGAGGTAATTTGCATTAAAAATGGGCATGTACAGTGTGGGATATGAGGCTGATTCACGTACACTCATTTCCAGTGACGCGTTACTTTTGACAGTAACTAATACTATAACGCGTTTCTTTTAAAAAATTAAGTAACTTCGTTACCGTTACCGTATGGTGCGTTACCCGTTACTTTTTTAAATGAATTAATTTCTGCTGAAGTGTAGACTACAGTCTAACCTGTTTACAGCAGAGACGCAGTGTGGGATTGGAGAATAAACACCACTGTAAACACGAAGAAGACGCGCTGTGGGCGTGTCTCCGTTTATTCAGGTCTGGGCGGCAGTAATGGCGAGTCGAGGCGAGAGCAAGACGAGTTTCTCAAAGTGTTCATTCTTTCACTTTAGTTGAGTATAAAGACAAAAACTTTTTAGTCAAATGTAAGCTGTGTCTTTCTGGTTCGAAGCTCGTATCTACTGCGATAAACAGCAACTCCAATCCATTGAAGCTCCTCCAGGAACCCCATGCTAGAAGCTAGAAGCTAACCCGGTGTTCTGTTCTACATTGTTGATAGTTTTCATACTTCAGCTGTGAAAGGAACATGTTTAAGAGCTCAACACAACAGCAGAAGCCTCTTTAGTTTTTGATTGTGAATATATTATTCAGCTTGTTTTGTTATTCATTTCAGAAATGCTTGTGATATATTCAGTTTGTGCTCAAATTGTGTTTAACAATGACTTTGTGTTTAAGTCATTTTTGTGTTTGTATAGACCATAACACATAAAAGGGCATTAAGGGGAACATTAAAGAACGTTCTTTAAAAAAGTAACTAAAAAGTTACTTTTAACAGTAACGCATTACTTGTTCTTTTAAGTAATCAACAAAGTACCAGAGTTACTTTTTGAATGAAGTAACGAGTAACTGTAACTAGTTACTATTTTTTAGTAACTAGCACAACACTGCTCATTTCCAGGTGACCGGTGATTTATAAAGGGAACGTTGCTTACAGGTGTGCGTATGCATGGTTTTATAATTCTGAATATTTTTGCACAATTTTTGACTTTCTGGTCTCTATTCATGCATGTACAGATGTATTTACTGTATGTATAGACCGTACACTGTACTTTATATCACGCTTTTCTTCTACCTATATATCTCATTGCAAAAGAGGGCTATATAGGTATATATAAGTAGACTCTTGTCTGTAGTTCACACTCTTAATGACTGTTCAGGAGTATTAATATTCCACATACAGTATCATTTGTATTATATAAATAATTGCATTATTATTGTTTTACTAAAAGTTCCATATACTTTGTGTTTGATAGTTGAAGAACACACAAATGCAGGTGAGTTTCTTCATTTTTATGTTTAAACCCAAATATTAATATTTAATATATGATCTATAAAGTTATATATAACTATTCACAGTCTCACAGATTCTGTTGTGTTTGTCTCCAGCTTGTTAAAAATAGTGGTTGTAATAGCAAGGTGTTTTTCATGCTTGGGCAGAAAGTGTGTGTGTGTGTGTGTGTGTGTGTGTGTGTGTGTGTGTGTGTGTGTGTGTGTGTAAAATCTTAATAAATAGTAAGTTATTAGTATTGTCACAGAACATTGATACACCAGTTATAACTGTAGTATGCATTACTGTCATTATGATGGTGAAGGTTTGTTGCATAGCTGCAATTGAATTGTTATAAATTCCCCTCTTAGTGAGAGCACTGCTTTCTTGTCTTTGTTTTTATATATATTATATATTATATTATATACTATATATACTGTATATATATATATATATATATATATATATATATATATATATATATATATATATATATATATAAAATCATGAGCACTACTGCAAATATAATTTGGATTTATATTAATGTTCAATAAACAATTATTAAAATGAAGTAAGTTACCAAACAAATCAATGGCAGAACTGTAGTGATTTAATTTTAAATTATGAAAACTCTTGTTTATATATTACACTCTCAGTGACTGTTCAGGAGTAACTAAATTTCACATAAAGTATCATTTTTATTATATAAATACAGTGGAACCCACTTATCTGGACCTCGGTTAACTCGCCAACCCTATTAAGTCGATGTTTTTGGAGTGGAACCGCAAAATTCTCGCTTTGTCTAAGCATTTTTTAATGGTTATGTCGTTTTTTTTATGTCGCCGAACCCTAATATCTCGAGCACAAGGGGGGGGCAAATTTGCCACTTAACGTCGGTTATCTCGATCGGCACTGTGCAGCCGCAGAAGAACTCACAGTAGTGGTGGAAAAATCAAGCCTAACAGATGCTACAAGTGTAGGACACTTTTCAGAGCTGTGTGTCAGAGTGAAATGACTCGAGAATTTAATGATGACACTGGTTAGCTTTTTGTAAAAACAAACTGCACCCCGCACGTTTTTAGTGATTTTGTGAGTGATCTTTGTGTTTGCAATGTTGGAGAATATAATAAAGGTTTGTATCGAGAATCGACGGTGGTTTGTATTGTATATTGGTAAATCTCTGCTGTTAGTTGGTGCACATATGCCTTTTGTTGTTAAATGTTATGCGATGAATGGGAGGCGAAAGCCGAAGTAAAAGCAAAACAGTTTATTGCAACACAGGGCAAAGCCAAACACAAACACTCGCCTTGAAAGTGAATATTGCGGTGGTGCGCTCTGGGAGCGTGGTCCACTAAGTCCCAAACTGAAAAGAGGCAGTCTGTATATAATATCCACGGGTGCGCATGGTAAAAGCGCGGGAACTGAACAGCACACAGGAGAATGTGGTATGAGCAGCAAAAGCATAGAATTAACAATGGCAGGATCGGGGGAATCCGGGATGAGCTTTGGGAAGAAAAGCGCAGCCGTTGAGAGAGTGCAGAGTCCGAGTGGAAAGGCACAAACCGGGATACGCATAAGCGATAACAACGACCGCCGTAAACCAACATATACCAACAATAACAGACGGTGAGAGTGTGGAAGTATGGGGTTTAAATAGGAGCTGGTTGATGAGTGCTAAATGTGCGCGATTGAAGCCGTGAGCTTCAGAAAAAGTGGAGATTTGACAGCCACCGAAGGGGGCGTGGCAGGTGGTTTCCTGACAGTTAACAAACATGTATGTACTTTTTATAGCATGCTTTCATCAAACAAATCACGGCAACGCTGTTGTGTAAAAAACTTTCAAAAAACACATGCATGTACATTCTCATTTATTAACGCACATCATGTACATAAAGAAATTTTAAGCACTTTAATATATTGCCGCCATATTGGTTTTCGTTTATCTCGATCATTGGTTATCTCGTCGCTTTTTGGCGCAACCCTAGGACATCGACAAACCGGGTTCCACTGTACTTCTATTACTATCAAATTGTTTTACTAAAAGTTTACAGACTTCTATATACTTTGTGTACTATAGATGACAAACCCCCAGGTACTCAACAGGAGGACACAGATATGAGTGATTCTGTTACATCACCAGGGTCAAGTGAGTTTATTTATCTTTATGTTTAAAAACAAATGTTAATGTTTAAAAATTATGTATGAATTTGACTATTCATAGTTTCACAGATTCAATTGTGTTCGTTTCTAGTCTAAAAAACTTAGTTATTGTAATATATGTAGCATTTTCGATTGCTGAGTAAATGCATGTGCTAATTGTAAACGCAGCATGTTATGAGTATGAGGGTGGTGATTTACTATGATTCAATACTTTCAATAGTAATCTCACATTCCATAAATCTCACTAAAACAATAATAAATTGTCACATACCACTCCAAGTACACCTCTATAAACTTCTTTATCTATATCAATATCTCTATTAAAACACATCCTCATGCCAGTCTTCACTTGGTCTAGGAGTCAATTTGTGATCCAACATAAATGATAAAATAACAAATAAAACACATCAGTTATGACCCAAGAAATTAAACCATATACATGAAAATCATGTTTGTACAGTCTGACCATAAACAATCGCAAAAACTGTGATCCTGATATGAAATAGACACAGGTAATGACATACAGGTGGAGGCGACGGGTAAATAGTGCAGGAAAAAGGAGCACCCTGGTGACATCTAGTGGGGAAACAAAAGAAAGAGATAAAATATTTATCAGTACCTTTATGTTTAGATTTGTTTTTCCAGAATTATTATTATTATTATTATTATTATTATTATTATTATTATTATTATTATTATTGTGTGTGTGTGTGTGTGTGTGTGTGTGTGTGTGTGTGTGTGTGTGTGTGTGTGAGAAAGTGAGTGAGTGAGTGAGTGAGTGAGTGAGTGAGTGAGTGAGTGAGAAGGAGCACAAGTATTTTTGCACAAGTTTTGGCTTTCTGGTCTCTACTCATGCATGTACACTGCATGTTCAGGTGTATGTATGTATGTATGTATGTATGTATGTATAGATGCATTTACACTTTTAGTAAGGAATGTAGGCTTGTTTATAAATAATACACCAGGTCTGTTAGATTTTCACACTGACACATGCCAGATATAGGTTTAGGTGTTGAGAAATTTTGAATCAATCAGCATGTACAGAAGCTTGAGCAAGGGAAACAAAATAGTTAATACAAATATAAATACAAAATATTCAGTTTGACTTAGTTTAAGAATGCAGCCTGTACTTTTCAGAAAAAAGACTGATTTTACCTAAATTACATTTTTCCTTTACTTTTGGCTGCTCCTATTAGGGGTCACCACGGTGGATCATTTGTCTCCATATCACTCTATTCTCTACATCTGCCTCTTTTAAACCAACCACCTGCATGTTTTCCCTCACCACTTCTTTTTCTCCTGACTGGTGACACCGAACTCCATATCATTCTTTTCTTCTACCTTTATATCTCATCGCAATAGAGGGCTATATAGGTATATATAGGTAGACTCTTGTCTGTAGTTCACACTCTTAATGACTGTTCAGGAGTATTAATATTCCACATACAGTATCATTTGTATTATATCACTTGTAGTCAATTTCCATGACTATGAAAATTGTAGAGTCACACTGAAGGCATCAAAACTATGAATTAACACATGTGGAATTATATACATAACAAAAAAGTGAACTGAAAATGTCATATTGTAGGTTCTTCAAAGTAGGCATCAAGAGAATGCCAAGAGTGTGCAAAGCAGTAATCTAAGCAAAAGGTGGCTACTTTGAAGAACCTACAATATGACATATTTTCAGTTCACTTTTTTGTTATGTATATAATTCCACATGTGTTAATTCATAATTTTTATGCCTTCAGTGTGAATCTACAATTTTCATAGTCATGAAAATAAAGAGAACTCTTTGAATGAGCAGGTGTGTCCAAACTTTTGGTCTGTACTGTATATATATATATATACAGTGAGGAAAATAAGTATTTAAACACCCTGCTATTTTGCAAGTTCCCCCCCTTAGAAATCATGGAGGGGTCGGAAATTGTCATCATAGGTGCATGTCCACTGTGAGAGACATAATAAAAAAAAAAAAAATCCAGAAATCACAATATATGATTTTTAAACTATTTATTTGTATGATACAGCTGCAAATAAGTATTTGAACACCTGAGAAAGTCAATGTTAATATTTGGTACAGTAGCCTTTGTTTGCAATTACAGAGGTCAAACGTTTCCTGTAGTTTTTCACCAGGTTTGCACACACTGCAGGAGGGATTTTGGCCCACTCCTCCACACAGATCTTCTCTAGATCAGTCAGGTTTCTGGCCTGTCATTGAGAAACACGGAGTTTGAGCTCCCTCCAAAGATTCTCTATTGGGTTTAGGTCTGGAGACTGGCTAGGCCACGGCAGAACCTTGATATGCTTCTTACAGAGCCACTCCTTGGTTATCCTGGCTGTGAGCTTCGGGTCATTGTCATGTTGGAAGACCCAGCCTCGACCCATCTTTAATGCTCTAACTGAGGGAAGGAGGTTGTTCCCCAAAATCTCGCAATACATGGCCCCGGTCATCCTCTCCTTAATACAGTGCAGTCGCCCTGTCCCATGTGCAGAAAAACACCCTCAAAGCATGATGCTACCACCCCCATGCTTCACAGTAGGGATGGTGTTTTGGGATAGTACTCATCATTCTTCTTCCTCCAAACACATTTAGTGGAATTATGACCCAAAAGTTCTATTTTGGTCTCATCTGACCACATGACTTTCTCCCATGACTCCTCTGGATCATCCAAATGGTCATTGGCAAACTTAAGACGTGCCTGGACATGTGCTGGTTTAAGCAGGGGAACCTTCCGTGCCATGCATGATTTCAAACCATGACGTCTTAGTGTATTACCAACAGTAACCTTGGAAACGGTGGTCCCAGCTCTTTTCAGGTCATTGACCAGCTCCTCCTGTGTAGTTCTGGGCTGATTTCTCACCTTCCTTAGCATTATTGAGACCTCCAAGGTGAGACCTTGCATGGAGTGCGAGGGAGACTGACAGCCATGTTTAGCTTCTTCCATTTTCTAATGATTGCTCCAACAGTGGACCTTTTTTCACCAAGCTGCTTGGCAATTTCCCCGTAGCCCTTTCCAGCCTTGTGGAGGTGTACAATTTTGTCTCTAGTGTCTTTGGACAGCTCTTTGGTCTTGGCCATGTTAGTAGTTGGATTCTTACTGATTGTATGGGGTGGACAGGTGTCTTTATGCAGCTAACGACCTCAAACAGGTGCATCTAATTTAGGATAATAAATGTAGTGGAGGTGGACATTTTAAAGGCAGACTAACAGGTCTTTGAGGGTCAGAATTCTAGCTGATAGACAGGTGTTCAAATACTTATTTGCAGCTGTATCTTACAAATAAATAGTTTAAAAATCATATATTGTGATTTCTGGATTTTTTTTTTTTAGATTATGTCTCTCACAGTGGACATGCACCTACGATGACAATTTCAGACCCCTCCATGATTTCTAAGTGGGAGAACTTGCAAAATAGCAGTGTGTTCAAATACTTATTTTCCTCACTGTATATATATATATATATATATATATATATATATATATTCTGGATTCAGTCTGGTCTGCCTTTGCCTTTGTCTAGTCTACCTACTTGTTTCTAATCAGGTCTTAAATAGATTCTGTATTTGTTTTCTCGCTCTGCATTGTAAAAAAAAAAAAAAAAAAAACTAACAAGAAAAAAACAAAAACAATAATGATAATAATAATTATATATATATAAAACAATATATATATATATTGTTTTAAAAATCATGAGCACTACTGCAAATATAATTTGGATTTATATTAATGTTCAATAAACAATTTAGTTACCAAACAAATGGATGGCAGAACTGTAGTGATTTAATTTAAATATATGAAAACTCTTGTCTGTATATCACACTCTTAGTGACTGTTCAGTAGTATCTAAATTTCACATACAGTATCATTTTTATTATATAAATACTTCTATTACTATCAAATTGTTTTAATAAAAGTTTACAGACTTCCATATACTTTGTGTACTATAGATGACAAACCCCCAGGTATCCCCAGAAGGACACAGATATGAGTGATTCTGATACATCACCAGGGTCAAGTGAGTTTATTTATCTTTATGTTTAAAAACAAATGTTAATGTTTAAAAATTATATCTAAATTTTAATATTCATAGTTTCAAAGATTCAATTGTGTTTGTTTCTAGTTTAAAAACAAAAGTTATTGTAATATATGTAGCATTTTCGATTGCTGAGTAAATGCATGTGCTAATTGTAAACGCAGCATGTTATGAGTATGAGGGTGGGGACTTGCTATGATTCAATACTTTCAATAGTAATCTCACATTCCATAAATCTCACTAAAACAATAATAAATTGTCACATACCACTCCAAGTACACCTCTATAAACTTCTTTATCTATATCAATATCTCTATTAAAACACATCCTCATGCCAGTCTTCACTTGGTCTAGGAGTCAATTTGTGATCCAACATAAATGATAAAAATAAAAAATAAAACACATCAGTTATGACCCAAGAAATTAAACCATATACATGAAAATCATGCTTGTACAGTCTGACCATAAACAATCGCAAAAACTGTGATCCTGATATGAAATAGACACAGGTAATGACATACAGGTGGAGGCGACGGGTAAATAGTGCAGGAAAAAGGAGCACCCTGGTGACATCTAGTGGGGAAACAAAAGAAAGAGATAAAATATTTATCAGTACCTTTATGTTTAGATTTGTTTTTCCAGAATTATTATTATTATTATTATTATTATTATTATTATTATTATTATTATTATTATTATTATTATGTGTGTGTGTGTGTGTGTGTGTGTGTGTGTGTGTGTGTGTGTGTGTGTGTGAGAAAGTGAGTGAGTGAGTGAGAAGGAGCACAAGTATTTTTGCACAAGTTTTGGCTTTCTGGTCTCTACTCATGCATGTACACTGCATGTTCAGGTGTATGTATGTATGTATGTATGTATGTATGTATGTATGTATAGATTCATTTACACTTTTAGTAAGGAATGTAGGCTTGTTTATAAATAATACACCAGGTCTGTTAGATTTTCACACTGACACATGCCAGATATAGGTTTAGGTGTTGAGAGATTTTGAATCAATCAGCATGTACAGAAGCTTGAGCAAGGGAAACAAAATAGTTAATACAAATATAAATACAAAATATTCAGTTTGACTTAGTTTAAGAATGCAGCCTGTACTTTTCGGAAAAAAGACTGATTTCACCTAAATTACATTTTTCCTTTACTTTTGGCTGCTCCCATTAGGGGTCACCACGGTGGATCATTTGTCTCCATATCACTCTTTTCTCTACATCTGCCTCTTTTAAACCAACCACCTGCATGTTTTCCCTCACCACTTCTTTTTCTCCTGCCTGGTGACACCGTACTTCATATCACTCTTTTCTTCTACCTTTATATCTCATTGCAATAGAGGGCTATATAGGTATATATAGGTAGACTCTTGTCTGTAGTTCACACTCTTAATGACTGTTCAGGAGTATTAATATTCCACATACAGTATCACTTGTATTATATAAATAATTGCATTATTATTGTTTTACTAAAAGTTCCATATACTTTGTGTTTGATAGTTGAAGAACACACAAATGCAGGTGAGTTTCTTCATTTTTATGTTTAAAACCAAATGTTAATATTTAATAAATGATCTATAAAGTTATATATAACTATAGCAAGGTGTTGTTCATGCTTGGGCAGAAAGTGTGTGTTTGTGTGTGTGTGTGTGTGTGTGTGTGTGTGTGTGTGTGTGTGTGTGTGTAATAAATAGTAAGTTATTAGTATTGTCACAGAACATTAATACACCAGTTATAACTGTAGTGTGCATTACTGTCATTATGATGAAGGTTTGTTGTATAGCTGCAGTTGAATTGTTATAAATTCCCCTCTTAGTGAGAGCACTACTTTTTTGTCTTTGGTTTATATATACAGTACAGACCAAAAGTTTGGACACACCTGCTCATTCAAAGAGTTTTCTTTATTTCCATGACTATGGAAATTGTAGAGTCACACTGAAGGCATCAAAACTATGAATTAACATGTGAATATATGTCATATTGTAGGTTCTTCAAAGTAGGCATCAAGAGAATGCCAAGAGTGTGCAAAGCAGTAATCTAAGCAAAAGGTGGCTACTTTGAAGAACCTACAATATGACATTTTTTCATTTGTTTCACATTTTTTTGTTATGTATATAATTCCACACGTGTTAATTCATAGTTTTGATGCCTTCAGTGTGAATCTAGAATTTTCATAGTCATGAAAATAAAGAGAACTCTTTGAATGAGCAGGTGTGTCCAAACTTTTGGTCTGTACTGTATATATATATATATATATATATATATATATATATATACTGTATATACAGTGAGGAAAATAAGTATTTGAACACCCTGCTATTTTGCAAGTTCCCCCCCTTAGAAATCATGGAGGGGTCTGAAATTGTCATCATAGGTGCATGTCCACTGTGAGACATAATAAAAAAAAAAAAAATCCAGAAATCACAATATATGATTTTTTAACTATTTATTTGTCTGATACAGCTGCAAATAAGTATTTGAACACCTGAGAAAGTCAATGTTAATATTTGGTACAGTAGCCTTTGTTTGCAATTACAGAGGTCAAACGTTTCCTGTAGTTTTTCACCAGGTTTGCACACACTGCAGGAGGCATTTTGGCCCACTCCTCCACACAGATCTTCTCTAGATCAGTCAGGTTTCTGGCCTGTCGTTGAGAAACACGGAGTTTGAGCTCCCTCCGAAGATTCTCTATTGGGGTTAGGTGTGGAGACTGGCTAGGCCACGCCAGAACCTTGATATGCTTCTTACAGAGCCACTCCTTGGTTATCCTGGCTGTGTGCTTCAGGTCATTGTCATGTTGGAAGACCCAGCCTCGACCCATCTTCCATGCTCTAACTGAGGGAAGGAGGTTGTTCCCCAAAATCTCGCAATACATGGCCCCAGTCATCCTCTCCTTAATACAGTGCAGCCCACCTGTCCCATGTGCAGAAAAACACCTCCAAAGCATGATGCTACCACCCCCATGCTTCACAGAAGGGATAGTGTTCTTGGGATGGTACTCATCATTCTTCTTCCTCCAAACACGTTTAGTGGAGATCTTGCATGGAGCCCCAGTACAAGGGAGATTGACAGTCATGTTTAGCTTCTTCCATTTTCTAATGATTGCTGCAACAGTGGCCCTTTTTTCACCAAGCTGCTTGGCAATTTCCCCGTAGCCCTTTCCAGCCTTGTGGAGGTGTACAATTTTGTCTCTAGTGTCTTTGGACAGCTTTTTGGTCTTGGCCATGTTAGTAGTTGGATTCTTACTGATTGTATGTGGTGGACAGGTGTCTTTATGCAGCTAATGACCTCAAACAGGTGCATCTACTTTAGGATAATAAATGTAGTGGAGGTGGACATTTTAAAGGCAGACTAACAGGTCTTTGAGGGTCAGAATTCTAGCTGATAGACAGGTGTTCAAATACTTATTTGCAGCTGTATCATATAAATAAATAGTAAAAAAAATTATTTATTGCGATTTCTGGATTTTTTTTTTAGATTATGTCTCTCACAGTGGACATGCACCTACGATGACAATTTCAGACCCCTCCATGATTTATAAGTGGGAGAACTTGCAAAATAGCAGGGTGTTCAAATACTTATTTTCCTCACTGTATATATATATATATATATATATATATATATATATATATATATATATATATATATATATATATATACATACAGTCGAACCCACTTATCTCGACCTCGGTTAACTCGCCAACCCTATTACGTCGACGTTTTTGAAGTGGAACCGCCAAATTCTCGCTTTGTTTTAGCATTTTCTAATCGGTTATGTCGCCGAACCCTAACATCTCAAGGACAGGCCTGGGCAAAATTGCCACTTAAGGTCGGTTATGTCAGGAATCCCCCTGCCGCTCCCCCTCCGGCGGCTGTCCAACCGCGGCATTCCCCATGGCACCCTGCTTCTTCTCCCACACGGAGCTCCTCCCAGTCATGCTGATCACACACCTGACTCTCATTCACTCACTTATCCCATCTCCTATTTAAGCCCCTCACCTCCACACACTCGCGACCCGTTATTGTTTGTGCATGATCGTATGTGTTGGTTCATGTCAGTCTGTGTAATCGCGTATACGTATCCCGCTACGTACCTTTTTTCTCGGACTCCGCGTTCTCTCAACGGCTGCGCTTTCATTACAAAGCGCACCCAGATTACCCCGATCCTGCTGTTTTCCATGTTCACGCTGTCTGCACCACATTTCCATAGCGCGGATCCGTGGATTCTCTACTTATTATCCACTGGATATTACTGCTTCGCTACAAATATTGGTGGATTATCTCCTGAGTATTCTCAATAAACTTTAAACAAATTGCGGCAACGCTGCAAAAACATGTGCATGCACATTTTCATTTATTAACGCACATCATGGACAAAGAAATTTCAAGCACGTTAATATATTGCCGCCATATTGGTTTTCGTTTGTCTCGATCATCGATTATCTCGACGCTTTTTGGCGTCCCCTAAGCCGGCGACATAACCAGTTTCCACTGTATATATATATATATATATATATATATATATATATATATATATATATACACACACACACACACACACACACACACACACACACACACACACACACACACACCGTGGACAAATTGTTGGTACCCTTCGGTCAATGAACGAAAAACACACAATGGTCACCGAAAAAACTTAATCTGACTAAACTAATAATAAATAAAAATTATATTAATGTTAACCAATGAAAATCAGACATTGCTTTTCAACCATGCTTCAACAGAATTATTTAAAAAAATTAAACCCTGGAACAGGCCTGGATAAAAATGATGGTACCCTAGAAAAGCCTGAAGATGATGTGACCAAAGGGACATGTTAATTCAAGGTGTGTCCACTAGGTGTGTGTGTGTATATATATATATATATATATATATATATATATATATATATATATATATATATATATATATATATATGATTAAGACAAAGGTTAAATTAGTTAAATTAAAACTAATATATGCAGTCACCTTTTGAGACCAGACCAGTTGACTGTAATTCAATAAAATGTCTTTTCATATGTGTCAAAGACGTCATATTTCTTTTTTGTTTTTACAGAACTGGTAAAGCCCACACTCAGAGTGCAGTCTGGTTGGACAAATGCATTCAAAGGAGAGAAAGTCACTCTTAGATGTGAACTAGCGGGAGAAGACGACAAGTGGACTTACATTTGGTACAAGGACGGAGGTGAAATTTCTGCTGAAAAGCAAAGTGAATACAAATTCGATGTGGAAGATGCAGCAACATTTACCTGCAAGGGAACCCGGACTGTAGGTCGCCCACAGAGCACAGAGATCAGTAATTCTATTACACTGACTGTGTCAGGTGAGTTTCTTCATCTTTTTGATGGATTAATATTTCAATTGTAACTATAAAGATTCATAGTTTCATCGATTCTATCGTGTGTGTGTGTGTGTGTGTGTGTGTGTAAAATCTTAATTAAAAATTAAAATATCTTATAATTAATAGGCATAGAACACTGCTTTACTAAACATACTGGAACTGTAGTGTGACTTAATGTCATGTAAACATGTAATTCTACTTTTTAGTGGGAGCACTGCTTTCTTCTCGCATTTAATGAATAGGTTAATGTTGCCTGCTGTGCTTTTTAACTTTGAATAACAATATAATTTGTAGTATGTAGTTTATCATAATGTGTGTAGCAACAAAACAATTACAGCCAAACTAGCCTAATTGGATTGTAATTAAACAGCACTTATGGATTTAGTTGCCTTTAATTAAGGTCATGTCATAAAAGATTTCTGTGTTTGTACTGAATAGATGCTGAGCTGAGTTCAGTAGGAGGAATCTCCAGTGCAGCTTAAAAGCTCATTTAAAAGACATTTATTATAAGGATAAAGATGTTGTATGTATCTATGGCTACAATAAGCCAAGGAGTTGTTTGGTTCTTGGTTCTGAGAGTTTGATAAATTGTGCACAATGACATGTGAATTTAATTGTGCACTAAATGCATTTAGGGCGACATTTAGGGCTGCAACAACTAATCAATAAAATGTATAATAATAATCGATAATGAAATTTGTTGTCAATGAATGCTGTTATCAATTAGTTGAGCTGCTCAAGTTATGGGTTAACGTGATGACAAGATAACACAGCAGCTTGGGAAATGGCACAGAGTACAGGTAACTTGACTTGAGGTAAATTGGCAGCAGGTAAAAATGTGCATCCCAAGTCATCCATGGCATTGGAGCACTTTTATCAAACGCAAGGCATAGAAACATTTCATATTAAACTCAACAAAGAAAACTGTACCTGGAAGTTATGTAAAGCTGAGCTTGTGTGACATGGAAGTACCACAGTGATGCACAATCACGTGAAAAGAAAACACACTGTTGTCAGACAAATTTGGCAAATTTCAAGGGAAATACTTTTGTACTTATACTAAAGTGAAAGTTTGAAAAGACACTTTTACTGTACTTAAGTAATATTTTAGAGAGTGTATCTCTTTCTTTTCTATTACAAGTACATGCTTTGTGGACTTCGTCCACCACTGTTAGCTATGAGTGATTATTACTTCCCACTTCAGTCAACTGTAGCGTATCATATATTGTAAATGTAGATACTGAAATTTATAGAAAACTTTTTTACACAGCTGTATGTAAATTGTGTACAGAATGAATAGCAGAGCAGTTCAACCTTGGTCTTAAATGAATGTGCATGATGTGCATGCACTGTAGACCTCCACTACATTGCCAAAAGTATTGGGTCACCTGGTCAAGTACGGTATGTGATTTTTGAGCATTCCATTCTATATTTAGTCCCAATTTGCTTTTATAATTCCCTTCACTCTTCTGGGAAGATTCCACTAGATTTTTGGAGTGTGCTTATGGATATTTGTGTTCCTCAGCCACAAGGGTATTATGAAAGGCAGGTACTGATGCAGGTGAGGAGACCTGGGTGCATTCAGCGTTTTAATTCATCCCAAAGGTGTTCATTAGGGATGAGATCAAAGCTCTATAGTAGGCCACTCAAGGTCTTCCTCTCCAAAGCATGTAAATCATATCTTCAAGGAGCTCACTTTGTGCACAGGGGCATTGCCATGCTGGAACAGGTTTGGGTTTCCAAGTTCGAGTGAACGGAAAATGTTATTCTAGTGCATCTAATGACGTCCAGTACAATTGAGTTCCTTTAGTTTTGTGGCAATTTGTTATGCATGTTGTTTATGTGTACTTCTTAGACAAATTCAGGAAATGCATTTATTATACGATTTCCATTGAAAAACAGTGACCTGAAATCGCTGCTTGAGGCTTAGAGCTTTAGAATGATGTATAGTTAGTCATGGTTACTCTTCTCCCTTTTTATTTAATCTATTGCTAAACATTAACACCTAAAAACAATGGGATATTGGTCATGCTGGCACAGTGCTGAAGGCTAAGCTAAGGTGTGGCAGATAAACAAAACAAAATAAAACGATACGACCGCCATAAAAACTGGTAATGTTTTATGTGATAGCGGCCGGAGCAGCCCCTTTAAGAAGGTAGTGGATGGAGGTAAGACATGTGACCAAGGCATCATGACATGCATCAAAAGTGAGTCATAGACAGATGTGGCGGAGAGAATCCAGTCATTTTCCAAAATAAAACATCGTTCAGAATCAGATAATTAATCAAAAAAAAATAATATAAGTTATGTATTGGGGTTGGGGACCACTGACTTAGAGTACAAGGTGAATGATGACATCTGTCATAGCTGTCATGGGGAGTGGAGTTTAAACAAGAGGGGTGTGTGCCTTTCCAAATAATGTCCAATTAGTAATATTTTCCACAGGAAGACTAAATACGAATGTATGTAAATATATTTTTATTTATTTATTATTTTTTTATATTTGTATATATTTCTAGAATTCTGTTCTCAATATGCCAATAAGAGGTACTGAGTGTAGATTAGTCAGAAAAATAATACATTTAAACAATTAGTATCAGACTGTAACTGGAGAAAAGAAGGTGGACAAGAAGCTGATTCACCTGAGATTCTGTGCTGACGTTGACAAATGATAACCTGCCATATCTGAAATTCCAGAGGTGGACTGGGAGGTCACACATGTTTGTCTCATTGCATTTAAAGTGGTGAAAAATATCTATCCCCTGTTCTAGTTTTGTGATTTCACCATGATTTTTTCTTATTATCCTATTTTAATATCACTGGATGCATAAGATTCATACAAAAAATACCAAGTTAAGACAAGAAACAAAAAAATATATTAAAAAAAATAACAAACCTAAATATAGCAGTGGCTGGGTACAAGAGAAATAGAGACACAATAGCAACGACTATTCTGTATTTCATATTGAAATGTTATTATTTAAATAAAGGTGTTGGAATTTGATTAATACGTAACAATACATTTATATTTTACAGAGAGTCCTAAACCTGTGGTGAAAATACAGCCTGATACACACGTGTTCATGTACGAGAGAGTGACTTTCAGATGTGAATTTCAGACAGAAGAAGACTCAGTGTGGACATATGACTGGTATAGGGATGATAAAATATTCTACCCATACCAAACATACCCCCATACTACCCACACCACCCATACTACACATACCAAACAACACAGGAGTTCAGTATCAGCTCTATTACATACACTTCTAAAGGGAAATACACCTGCAGAGGGAGGAGACACAGTGACAATCAGATCTCAAAGACAAGTGATCCTGTTACTCTCACTGTATCAGGTGAGTTTGTCATTACTTTTTGTTATTTTCACACACAATATGTTATAGAAATGTCAGATTTGTGCAGATAATTTAAATGAGTTACACTGAATCTGAGTCTCATTATAACATTACAGTTTCCTCCTGTCTGTTTAGTTTTCACTGTTCTGTCTTAAAGCCTCACATTTCCTTGATACTGAACAAGACAGGATTCATCAATAAGTGTTAAATGTCTAAATGGAATTTTATTTTGCATTCGTTATTTTAAATTATTATAAAATGTATTATATTTATGAGAAACGTGTTTTTCACCTAATAGTCAGACTGATCCTGCTGTCATGATCGTACATATTTCATAGTTTCACTGTTTTACTGACACAGTAAAGATCTGTAACTTTAGGTGAATGAAGAGAGCTTTAAATGATGTACTGATGAGTGAAGTTGGTAGTACAGGTTGCTTTCAACCGCAGAACATAATTTACCCCATTTAACATGTTCACACAAGATCTAGATACATCTCAGTCCAACACAGAGTCTGTAGAACACATCAGCTGTACCAATTTACAGATATTTATGATTTGATCATTTTTAAGATTTATAAACATGAGTAAGTATTTTGGAACACCACAGTGTTTATTTGTAACAGTCTTAATTATAATAAACATTTAATAAAGAGATTTTATGGGTGCATAAATGGATGCATAAAGCAGCTCATAACTATAGATAAATGAGGCATTTATAGATTCTGTGTTTTATTTTTAAAGTGTTTTAAGAAATATTTAAATAATCAGGTTATCAAGGTAGACTGTGAAATACAGACTGTAACTCAGACCCCCAATGTAGTGCACTGCGTTCATATCATTTTAATGATGATGTTTAAGGGGGCAAGAAAACACACTGTTATTGCTTTGTAGGCAAAACATAAAGTGACCATTTCAAAACATTCCCTTTATCTCTTCTAATAAAGATATGTGTATTTTGGAATGTTGTGTTCCATATAATATTTACTTTATATTTTAATTAAAATTATTTGTTCATAAAGAGAGAGATTTATTTAATGAAACCTATGGTGCAAAGATAAAAGCAGAAGATTTTATATCAACAGTAAAACCCACACCGACTGTGAGTGTGAATCCTCAGCGCTTCATCTACACTGGAGACACAGTTACTCTGAACTGTAATCTGCAGTCTACTGGATGGAGCTTTTCCTGGTATAAAGGTTACTGGAAATCTCCTGAAGCCCAAAATACCAACCCACTCAGTGTGATAATCTCTAATGAAGGACAAACAACATACTACTGTAAAGCACTCAGGGGAAACTACGAGTCAGAGTTCAGTGCTGCAGCTACAGTTACAGTTAAAGGTACGTCATGTTTCTACATTTCATGTCTATAAAAATAATAATTGTTCTGTTCTCAACATGTGTTAGTGCCTTGACAGTCAAATAAACTCCCTTCTCTCACATGACTCTGAAGACAAGAAGTTTATTTGGCCACAGCTTTAATGGTCTTGGGTTTGGAGTGAAACTACAAATGAACAAATAAACATATTTTAATAATGAATACATATGACGCTAAATCACAATGTGGCTAATGCAATAGCCGGATGGAAAAATTATTAATAATGATCTTAAACCCTAACAATTTACATTTGCATGCAAGTATAATGTACATCCATGTCAATCAAATAAATACTTACAAGCGATGCTGTTGCAGGGTTAAAGATTACAAAATACATGGCAATTAAAGAGAGACATCATTACCGATGCCTGCATGCAGCACTTACTACTTCCTGATTCACGTGAATACCAGAAATCACAGAATTACAGCAACATCAAAACTTGCCACTAGGAGGAGCTCTAAACATAAATAAATTGAACAGGATAATTAGTGCTATGGATAACATTAAAGAATCACAGACATTAATAATTAAATGTGTTATCAAATTAAACACTAAATAAAAATTTGTAACATTAAACTTTGTTTCAACACAATAATAATTTGATATTTATTGGGATTGTGCAATTACATTATATACTTAATTAATGTATACATTTACTGATGTTTTTATTATCTTTGTATAGCGAGACCAAAGCCTGTAGTGAAAATACACCCAGCTGTGAATGTGTTCATTGGGGAAACTGTCACTCTCACATGTGACATACAGACTGGAGGATCCTGGAAGTATGACTGGTATAGAAATAATAAAGAAATCAGAGATGCTGCAGGAAAGAAGACCTACACAATCACTGATGTTAAAGACTCTAATAAAGGTCCTTATAGCTGTAAAGGAACTCAATCATCAGACCCACAATACACACAGAGCAGTGATGCAGTTACACTGACTGTAGCAGGTGAGTGTGTTTTATATCACATATTATCAGTTCTATTTTTAAAGTGTCTACATGGATTTTTCACACGTGACCAAGAAATGTATCACAGGCGAATACAGCATTTCAGCTTAATGACTCACTTTTTTTCCCCACCATAATTTAAAATGTTATTCATGTTAGAGAAGTGAAGAAAAGAGTGCAGGCAGGGTGGAGTGGGTGGAGAAGAGTGACAGGAGTGATTTGTGATAGAAGAGTATCTGCAAGAATGAAAGGGAAAGTTTACAGGACTGTGGTGAGACCTGAGATGTTGTATGGTTTAGAGACAGTGGCATTGAGTAAAAGACAGGAGGTGGAGCTGGAGGTAGCAGAGCTGAAGATGTTGAGGTTTTTGGTGGGAGTGGCGAGGATGGACAGGATTAGAAATGAGTTTATTAGAGGGACAGCAGATGTAGAACGTTTCGGAGACAAGGTGAGGGAGGTGAGATAGAGATGGTTTGGACAAAAGCAGAGTGGTGAGGGAAGACATGCAGGTACAGTGGTACCTCGACATACGAGAGCCCTAACATACGAGTTTTTTGAGATACAAGCGGTCACTCGTCGGTTTTTTGCTTTGATACGCGAGCAAAAACTTGAGATACGAGCTCGAGACGCCACTGCTAGATGGCGAATCGAAGCCAGAAAACGAAGATTGTGACAAAAATTAAGATAAGCAAAAAAGAAAAAGTTCAAATTGTAAAGTTTAGGGATACGTAGTGTGCAGGAGTTATAGTTAAAAAAACGAGTTTTCCCTCCACCTCCGCTTATCGCCTCTAACCCCCCCACCCTCCACACACTCAAACACACACACACACACACACACACACACACACACCCACCAGCGTTTTCGTTAGCTCAAGTCGTCTCATCTCCAAGGAAAATACACTGAATAAAACCTTATTATATCTTTACATTCTCTTTTATTATGTTTTTATACAGTATTTGTCATTAATAAATACATTTTTCTTATTCCAAAACACATAACAAAAACAACTGGGGTGGCATTTTGGGGGCTGGAACAGATTATTGGCATTTCAATTAATTTCAATTGGGAAATTAGCTTTGAAATACGAGCAATTTGACATACGAGCAAGATTACGGAACGAATAAAACTCGTATGTCGAGGTACCACTGTAGTTGGTTTGAAAGAGGAAGATGTAAAGGACAGGTGGGTATGGAGACGGATGATCCGCATTTCACCAAGGAGTTCAAAGACCTTATGAAACTATCAGCCATTATGGGTCAGAATAAAGAGCGTTCATATTGTGGCCAATTATTATCAATAGAGCAAATTCAACAACAAAGTTAAAATATAAAGTAAAGAAAGAAACTAAGTTCAGGATCCAGCGTTGCCGTGTCAAAGAAGAAGACTTTATTTAACAGAAATAAAGCCAGGCACTTCCATGGAAGTACCAAAAACACAATCCACACAGAGTCTTGAACCTCATTATCTTCTAAAAATTAGCATGTATTTTAAGTATGGCTGCTTTATGACCCTCTGTTCCAGCCTCTACTTCAACTCTTTACAAGCTGTTCTTTTGAAAATGTTGTACTCACTACTGATTTTAGTGTGCTGATTCTAATCACCCATTTAAGTGCTTCTTCAAATAATGCATGACAGAAACACATGATAATGAAAAGGGTTAGGATTATGTTAAAAGGTAAAAGCACCTTATTCCCTCCACCTCCGCTTATCGCCTCTAACCCCCCCACCCTCCACACACTCAAACACACACACACACACACACACACACACACACACACACACACACACACACACACACACACACACACACACACACACACACACACACACACACACACACACACACACACACACACACACACACACACACACACACACACACACACACACACACACACACACACACACACACACACACACACACACACACACACACACACACACACACACACACACACACACACACACACACACACACACACACACACACACACACACACACACACACACACACACACACACACACACACACACACACACACACACACACACACACACACACACACACACACACACACACACACACACACACACACACACACACACACACACACACACACACACACACACACACACACACACACACACACACACACACACACACACACACACACACACACACACACACACACACACACACACACACACACACACACACACACACACACACACACACACACACACACACACACACACACACACACACACACACACACACACACACACACACACACACACACACACACACACACACACACACACACACACACACACACACACACACACACACACACACACACACACACACACACACACACACACACACACACACACACACACACACACACACACACACACACACACACACACACACACACACACACACACACACACACACACACACACACACACACACACACACCCACCCACCAGCGTTTTCGTTAGCTCAAGTCGTCTCATCTCCAAGGAAAATACACTGAATAAAACCTTATTATATCTTTACATTCTCTTTTATTATGTTTTTATACAATATTTGTCATTAATAAATACATTTTTCTTATTCCAAAACACGTAACAAAAACAACTGGGGTGGCATTTTGGGGGCTGGAACAGATTATTGGCATTTCAATTAATTTCAATTGGGAAATTAGCTTTGAAATACGAGCAATTTGACATACGAGCAAGATTACGGAACGAATAAAACTCGTATGTCGAGGTACCACTGTAGTTGGTTTGAAAGAGGAGGATGTAGAGGACAGGTGGGTATGGAGACGGATGATCCGCATTTCACCAAGGAGTTCAAAGACCTTATGAAACTATCAGCCATTATGGGTCAGAATAAAGAGCGTTCATATTGTGGCCAATTATTATCAATAGAGCAAATTCAACAACAAAGTTAAAATATAAAGTAAAGAAAGAAACTAAGTTCAGGATCCAGCGTTGCCGTGTCAAAGAAGAAGACTTTATTTAACAGAAATAAAGCCAGGCACTTCCATGGAAGTACCAAAAACACAATCCACACAGAGTCTTGAACCTCATTATCTTCTAAAAATTAGCATGTATTTTAAGTATGGCTGCTTTATGACCCTCTGTTCCAGCCTCTACTTCAACTCTTTACAAGCTGTTCTTTTGAAAATGTTGTACTCACTACTGATTTTAGTGTGCTGATTCTAATCACCCATTTAAGTGCTTCTTCAAATAATGCATGACAGAAACACATGATAATGAAAAGGGTTAGGATTATGTTAAAAGGTAAAAAGCACCTTATTAGCTACACCATGTGGTGTTGTACAAATAGAAAACTAAGAGCAACTGATTATCAATGCTTCAGTAAGTGCTGTTAGAGATGAACTCCTGTTGGAAGATGAGTTCACACTGAAAAGTCTGGTGGAGCTGCAGTTAAAAACTCTGCATCCCTTTGTAAACCCAATTCATGCATTACAGCAACAGATTTTATTGAATGAGAAACAAAATTATATAAAGAAACGAAGTCTTGTTAAAATGATGTTACTGCTTCTTTCAATCTTTCTTTTTAGTTTCATTTTTATTATTCTAATTTAAAATAAATTAATTTGATTCAATTTATAACTACAGATTATTAGTCTTTGTGATCAAATTTTCATCAGTTTCCATTCTTAATGTTTCACATTTTTAAAATTAAACTTTTGCACTTCAGTTCTATCATTGTTTTTATTTTTGTAGAGGAGGTACTGCTTCTAAAATGTTAAAAAGGTCACGTTGCTTTAACCTTTAAAATAAATACTGTATCCACATGCTTCATTCAGCACAGAGATAAAACATCTGCTTATGCTGTAAATGTAAATCCAGTTCTTCTTCATTTCATATCAACAGAAAACCCACACCGACTGTGAGTGTGACTCCTCAGAGCTTCATCTACACTGGAGACACAGTTACTCTGAACTGTAATCTGCAGTCTACTGGATGGAGCTTTTCCTGGTATAAAGATAACCAGAAATCACCTGAACCCCAAAATACCAACCCACTCAGTGTGATAATCTCTAATGAAGGACAAACAACATACTACTGCAAAGCACTCAGGGGAAACTACGAGTCAGAGTTCAGTGCTGCAGCTACAGTTACAGTGAAAGGTACGTCATGTTTTCTACATTTTCACTGCAGATTTAGTTATAAAGTATGTAAGAAAAAAAAATCTTTATTATTCGAACATTTATTGCTATTGTATAATAATATAATATGATGTTTAAATAATTATTACATGTACTGTTTGGTACATTTTTATTATCTTTGTATAGCGAGACCAAAGCCTGTAGTGAAAATACACCCAGCTGTGAATGTGTTCATTGGGGAAACTGTCACTCTCACATGTGAGATACAGACTGGAGGATCCTGGAAGTATCACTGGTATAGAAGTAATGAAGAAATCAGAGCTGCTGCAGGAAAGAAGACCTACACAATCACTGATGTTAAAGACTCTAATAAAGGTCCTTATAGCTGTAAAGGAACTCAATCATCAGACCCAAAATACACACAGAGCAGTGATGCAGTTACACTGACTGTAGCAGGTGAGTGTTTTGTCTCACATATTCTCTCCTATGAACAATTTAAAGTGTAGACATGTATTTCTCTTAATGCACGTGGACATCAACACTGTAGAACTAAATAAAAAGACCGAATATAACAAACATCAGTCCCACATTCAATTACATGGAAACACACATACGATTTTAAACTCGTAAATAAACACAAAATACATCCACATACCACTTTTACCTGCTTGTGAGCTAAGAGAGGGGAATATATCTTGAAGTCTCTTGATTGGATGATTATAATGGCAAAAGGAATCACATGAAATATTTCGATGATTCTGTAGCATCGTTCATCTCTTCATGCAGATCATATAACAGGAAGTGCCATAAGGCATGATGGGAATAAAATAAAACATCACCAAAACTCTTAGAAAGAATCAGACTTGCTCAAATAAACAACAATTGAGTTTAAAATCACAATAAACATTATAAAATTATAAAATTATACAAATTAAACTAATGAAAGATTACCGAAATAAGCCAGTATCTAAGTGCACAAGCGCCATCTAGTGGAAACAGATATAAACTCAGGAAGCTTTGTGATAGTAAATACACATGGTATGAAATGTACCACCACAGACCACCTATAAACATATTTTTCCACAAAAATAACTTTTCAAACAAAACTAAGGACATTAGCTAATGGGCAGCTGTTGGTGTTTATGGGTAAACAAATTATTCTCCATTTGACTAAAATGCAAAGAAGCATTAGAACTTAAATATTTTATTTAACACACACACACACACACACACACACACACACACACACACACACACACACAGAATCTATACTGTGGATACTTTACAGGTTTTGTACAATGTTTAATTTATAAAACTAGTTGCCTTGTTTGTAAATTGTATGCTCAAGACAGAAAAATGGCAGTAAATAAGTACAATGATAATCTGTTAAATTGCAGGTAAATTGTGCTGAATGTAACAAAATAAGGGAGACAATAGACAAACACAATTATAACAGTTTATTTAACATAAGAAATGTGAACTGATCCGAAAATCAGTGTCAGTCAGTGTGTCAGCATGTGTATGTAATATAAAGTAGTAATAGTTACATCAGTCCAAAAATAAGACAATGGAAAATCCAACCCAAACTGAAAGTGCTGTATACAGATGAGTGTGTCATGAGAGAGCTGTGGTCATGTGACCATGATCTCCATCAACCTCAAATTCAGAATGGTCTTCAGTGCCCTTGTGGCATATAAACATTCATCTTCTCTCTCTTCTCTTTAGTTGTTAACTGGTGGTAACTTTCAAAGCACCAAACTCATGAGATTCAGTTGTGAATGAAAACTTCACAGACACAGTTACTAACACAGCTATGAGATGGTCACACACACACACTATTAAAACATCCTCCATGTCTAGATAAAGACATCTACATTTTCCACCTGCTTTATTTCTAGCAATCTGAATTCTGACAACACATTTAAAGTAATGAGGAGAGCCAAATAGTTTGTCATGATTTGAAAAAAATAAAATAGAAATTATTCTTCTTCTATTTATTTTTGAATAATATTTTGAATCACCCTTTTGTCTTTTTTGACATGATCAGATTTCTCTGATAAACACACAGTATTTTGGAATCTTTAATGCATCCAACAAATTCACTTCATAAACACTGCCTACATGAACTAAAGGCTCAGTATAATAGATTTAATAAATGTTACAATATTTAATCTTCATTTGAGTGTAGGATCATTACAGATACAACAAAAATGTTTTCTTCTTCTTTTTGTAGAGGTTCCTAATAAATTAATGTTCATAAAAATGATTCCTGTGACATGTGTTTTGTCTCTAACAGAAAAACCTGAACCTGAACTCACATCAGATCTTAAAGGAGCTGCACTGACAGGAAACTCAGTGACTCTGTACTGTACACTGAAGCTGCAGTCTGCTGGATGGAAGTTTTACTGGAGCAAAGACACACAGAGACGTGAAACTGAGACTGAAACAAATCACTACTTGTTCAGATCAGTCAGTGTCTCTGATGGAGGTCAGTACAGGTGCAGAGCTGGAAGAGGAAACCCAGTCTACTACACACACTACAGTGATGCACTCTGGGTAAATGTTACTGGTGAGTATGTGAATGAATTACACAGAACAAGTTTACAGAAGATCTGGTAGAAACACAGTAAATTATATTTACACTCCTACATACAGAGAACAAATAGATTTTACCCAGTATAAAGCTCGAGTGTGAATAAGTGAAGAAGAGAAGGATTGAACTTTTATACTGTACAGAAGAAATGTATGTCTGTGTTTCATGATTTAACTCTGGTACACTGCAGCAACTTCAACACACTAAATCTTTTTTCTACATATTTTTCACCAACATTAATTTTAATAAAACAGTGTCATAAATGTAAATATAATAACATTAATATATTTATTAACAGATAAATCTGCTTCAGTGTCTCTGATCATCAATCCCAGCAGATCTCAACACTTTACTGCTGACTCTCTCTCACTGAGCTGTGAGGACCAGAGAGACTCTACTGGATGGACAGTGAGACGATACACACTCAATCAGACAACTTTTAATTGTTCATCAGTTTCAGGATCTACATGTAACATCAGCTCCCTCTCTCCATCACACACTGGAGTTTACTGGTGTCAGTCTGAATCTGGAGAACGCAGTGATTCTGTCAACATCACAGTACACAGTGAGTCTTTATCACTTCTCATCAGTAGAATTTAATATATAAACCAGACCAAACATAAAAATATATTCTTAATAATAGACATTACATGATATTTCTAATAGTAAAATATAAAATCATGTTTACTCTCCTCTGCTGAAAACTTTTTTAATATTTGAAAATAATTGAGGAACTTGATATTTTACTGAACACAGTGTCAGTATCTACTCCAGATAAACAATTACATTAAACATTTCAAGACATGAATCTCTCAGTTTCCTTCTGTAAGTCACGGTTATAATAACTGCATCATTGTAGTGGTGTTTCTATAACCTGAGTTAATGATGAAAGCTTGTACACACTGTATATGTTTCATTCACAGCTAGTTTTTATTTTACTGCTGTGTTCTTCTAATAACAAAATTGAACACTAGAATAATTGTCATATTATTACTACATTTCATATTAAACAAAAGGCTTAATGACTTTCATTCGTATAACCAGTGATTTCCTACAGTGCAGTTTGTTGTAGATTTCAATATCCATTGATTTGTTTTGGTCATGTGACCTCTTTCCTGTAGTCATCATTTATGGTCCATACCAAGTAGCAGGAAAAATAAATACAGATCAGGAGTCAGTACAGACATGAAAATCTACCATTCACAGATATTTTTATATAAATATGTATTCTAGATAGATATGTAGTGATGTACAGCAGGTATGTACACAATTATATGTGTTATTTTAAAAACTTACTACTAAAGCAATAAATATTAACCATAAATCCTTTACACTTCTGTCTCAGACACATGCTCAGATCATTTATTTAGCTTAGCACATGTTATTATAGCCTCCTAGTTACCTGATATAAAGTGTCCTTTATAGAGGATTCAGCATTTTGCAGCATTTAGAATTGAATATTATTATTTTTGCTGCTATTGTTACATCTTCCACAATCTTCTGGTCTTAAATATGGCAGTTTGTTTCTACAGCAGTGTCACATGGAACAGATCATTAGAGGTCTGCATGTTAAAATTATACTTTTACACACTTTGTGTTTTTATTGTTGCTTTTCTCTTTCCTACAGATGGTGATGTGATCCTGAACAGTCCTGTCCATCCTGTAACTGAGGGAAATCCTCTGACTTTACACTGTTTATATCGAAACACAAAGATCTCAACTGGTATTGATTTCTATAAAAATGATTCAATCATCCAGAATCAGACTACAGGAGTGATGACCATCAGCAGTGTCTCAAAGTCAGATGAAGGTTTCTACCACTGTAAACATCCAGAGAGAGGAGAGTCACTGAAAAGCTGGATTTCAGTCAGAGGTGAGGAAATTCTTTCTTCTTATATGAATTCGATTTGTAACAATTAAATTTCACTATGTGGTGTTTAAATAGATAATCAGGTTCCCTTCTTTTTTATACAGATTCACCTTCTTCAGCTACTGGTGTAATTATAGGACTGAGTTTGACTTTCACATTTGTCATCATAATGATCGTAATGATCATGTTGTTTTACCACAAAAAGAAAAAAGGTTTGATTTTCAGTATTTGTGTCTGTAGCACAATAAGCCACACAAAGCCTGTTGCCATGATGTATTTGCTATTTCAGATAAATAATGTTGCTTCTAGTGCTTTTTCCACATGTTAATGTTTCACTAATATTTTAACTCGCACCACTGCTGTACTTTGTTGAGAAGATGCAGCATATCAGACTCCTTCTACAGTAAATCAGGACACCACTCAGCCTCCAGGTCAGTCTGTGATATCAATTAACACCTGATTTTTTATTTTTTATTTTTTTGGACAAAAGTTAAACGTTTCCTCTAAAGATTTTTATTTTTTGTTTTAATAGCTGATGATAACGTTTATGAAAGTGCTGATGTAGCAGCCACAGGTATGGACTATATAGAGTTTTGTAGCTAACTATGAGACAGTGGATATTAAACAATGCAAACTATTTTTTTGTACCTATTTTTCTCTTCTAGATGTTTCTGCCTCTGGAACCAGCTCACAGGCTCTCACTAGAAACCAGAAACAAACCAGTAAGAATATTATCAGATCTATTGTGTAATTGCCTTTAACAACTTCTATAGTTAATGCTGCAGCTAAAAACCCAGATAATATTTTATGAAGTGTAATGATGCACAAGATTTTAATTCAGTGCAATTAAGATAAGATGGTGTTTTTGATACAGTTCAACAAAAATAAACATTACCTGAATAAGTGTATTTATTTACAATTTATTAACATATTCTACATTACAACTGAACATTAACTAAAACACAATAATGACCATGTTAAAATTATTTCAATAATAATAATAATAATAATAATAATAACCTGCTAAGAGTTTAAAAATGAAAGTTGTATGTATGCTTTTTAAGCATGTATTTGGCTAAGCTGTTACTGATGTGTCTCACATGACGACCTGTAAGATGAATGGCGATTATACTGCTGTCACATTGTGCAACATCACATACTGTAGCTGTAAGTGTGTGTTTTTGAACACAAAGTATAAAAAGTATAAACCTCTTCATCATCACAGAAATGTCTTCAGCAAATAAAAAGCTGCCTGAATACAGCAGAAAGTTTGTAAACTGTAAACATGCTGTGTCCATGTTTTATGTTATAATGCACTTGTATTATACTCACACTTTGGGATTTTGCACACTGTAATGATTTGGTCGACCACTTGCTGCACTTCAGGATCATAATTTACCAGAAATCTAAAGTGCTTTACTACAACAAATATTTTAGCTTCTGCTTGCTACTCTATGAAGAATCTACTGTGTTCTATGTTAGCATATTATCTCTTTGCATTTGCAACGCCTCATATAGCTCTTCTGATCCAATGTAATTGCAGAATGATTTTTAAAAGGAGGGACAGTACAGTAAGCCTGATTAAGTTGGCAACAATAAAACATTCTATTGGTAGTGCCATGGAGAGCGAGGAGTGGAATTGCATTTTATTTTTATTTGATTTGAGGATTTTTGCAGCAGTATATGCAGTAATTTTAGAACTTTGTGAAATAATTCTGATACTGACATAAATGATAAAACAACACTGTGTTTATGATCCTCTATAGATGCTGGTGCAGGACCAAGTGATGTGATTTATGCTGACATTGAAATGAAAAACCAAAAGAAACCAAAGGGGAAACAGGGTAGGACTAAATGTTTTTTTTAACAGTGCAACATAGCTAATAATTTAGATTTTAATTATAACTTCAATTCTTTTCTACTTATTCATCTTAAAGCATAGTATTTAGCAACATGCATGATTTTTAAGGAAATACAGTGAAAATAATAGAATGTATAAAATGTAAATGTTCAGTAGATGTGGAAATTCATAGCACAAAAATATGAAAAGTGTGTTTTATCTTAGCGAATACTTAATCAGTTACTGTTGCCCATTAGGAAAGAGCAGTAAGGGAGATGATACTGTGTACTCAGAACTGAAGCAAAACACAGATGAAGGTAAGATCTGCTCAAAGAAAATATATTCTCTCTCCACATATTTACATTTGTGGCATTTGGAAGATGCTTTTATCCAGAGTGACTTGCAATGATCTCATTTATACAACTGAATTTAGATTTGGACTGTGATTAATGTAAACACAATGGCTTAGGACTACAGTTTGCACTCGAGTCTCCATCAGTGAACAGTTAAAACCTCTACAGTGATGAAACTATAATGAATGGACATTTGGGGTCACCCAAATGAGGATGGCTTCCTTCTGAATCTGGTTCTTTTAAGGTTTCTTCCTCATACCAGCTCAGGAGGTTTTCCTCACAACTGCTGCCACTGGCTCGGTTATTAGTGATAAACTTACATGGACTGGTTTTAAATGAAAATGTATTTTCGTAATCTATTTACTTCTATTTTCTGCTTTGGGACGATGTTCACTGATAAACGTGTACTACAAATAAAATGTAACAGAATTGAGCAGTTGAGGGTGAAGGGTCCTGCTCAGTAGCCCAGCAGTGGCAGCTTGATGGTGTTGAAAATTAAACTTGTGACCTTTTATTCAGAATCTAACATCTTAACCACTGAGCCACCACTTCTCCAAATGTATTGTCTTAGCAAACATAGAAATTTACCCTACATTCAGTATTACATTCAGAGTGGTAAACCAGTGACCCACTGTTATGATCACTTGCATTTTTTTTTTTATATATATTAATTTTTTACTATAATATGTAATGTATATTAATATATTTATATATTTATATTAGATTTATTTATATACATTGCTATTTGCAGTTCTGGTTAGATGCTAACTGCATTTCATTGGCTCTGTACTTTACTCTGCACATTGACAATAAAGTTGAAACTAATCTAATGTAATCTAGTCTAAACCCCCCTTTCTGAGCATGCACTCTTCTAGTCACCCCTGTTCTGCAAGAAATAGACTGTTCCAAGCTTCTCCCCTGAGTTTGGTGTAGAAAACAGGAAACAAAGTGAAACTGTTTCACTTGTGAAGTTTATAGCAGACAAAAGAGTAGTTTTAGGTTTTAGAGTTTATTGCTTGTGCCTGCAGCACACTGTAAGTAACTATGTATATCATTTGACTGCATAAATGCATAAACTAAGCTTTTCTGACATTTTGACAGTTTTTACATTTAATTTGTACAAAGAATTACATGTTGCCTAAATCACATTAGATTTCTTTAATGTCTCTTTATCAATGTACATTTATATCAGTATTATAGTTATTTAAACACTGATATATTGTAGCACCTCCGTTAGTGCATAAAAGCTTTAAAGTTGTTTAGATATCCACAGGGCCTGCATGATGTGTGCATTGTATAAGTAGTTAACAATATTGTATTTTTATATTTCTTTGTGGTAATTATTATTTCACTTAATAATCTATAATTATATCGTCATATATTCTGTAAATGCACATTGACACACACACACACACAGATGTGAGATATCATTCCTGTAACTGGACAGCCTTCAACAAATCTGGACTAATACCAACAATCCACAAGATTTTGGCCAAATTTAATAGAGTAGAAATGAGAACTGAGACATGCAGTACTGTAGGTAACATAAAGACACTGTTTTTAAGACATTATGTGTTTGAATTTCAGTAATCAGTTCAATATTATTATCATTTCTGAATCACTCAAACTAAAGACAGTAGATATCTGTGAACATCGCTATTAATTTATTTTGGTAATAAAGTGTGGAATTTACACATGTATACAACAGATGTCCTTGTAATCTCACCAATGTTTAAAAATAAATAAATAAATTAAAAAATCATAAAGCAATTATGACATTTATGTGGCTCCTTCTGCTGAAAACTGATTTATCAGATGCACTGAAAGTTCTTTGTTGTTGTCTAGTATGTGGTTAATGTTGAAGCATAAACTAGCTCATTATCTAGCAGCTAGCTTGCTGCTTCATTACATTATGCTTCATAACATAAAACTACGGTGAGCTGCAGGAAGAAGAAGTGAAAATGGCCAAACTAATTATCGAATGTGAATCTGACGCATCTGCACAAACTGAAACTAACAGCATTGTGAGGTTATTACATCTGCTAACTGTGTTTACTTACTTTTATACAAATACATTTTGTGTGTATCAATCTATCTGATCATTGTGAACATTTGTGCGTATATTCTAAAAGTTGGAGAAATGTTTGTAACTGGTGATTTTTAGAAGTTTGCTATGAGATTATGACACAAACATGAAGAATGATAACGTTTCTGTAATCTTTTACAGATGCTGCTGCTGGACCGAGTGATGTGACTTATGCTAAAATTGACCTAAAAAAACTAAAGAAACCCAAGAAAAACAAGGCAGGACAAAAATCTTTCAATTAGCAACTGTTTTGGATTTCATTTAAACCCTAGTTTGATTGTCTGTAATCTTAAAACACATTATTCAGTAACCACTATGATAAATGTTAAAACTACCATGAAAATAACTGGAGATGTAACTGTACTGTAGCTGTGGAAGTTTAAAGGTTTAATATGAATAGATTATTATATTAGTTACATTAGTTACTGTTACCCACTAGGAAAGAACAACGAGGGATCTGACACTTTGTACTCAGAGCTGAAGAAGAACATAGATAAAGGTAAGATAAGCTCAAAGAGTAAACACAATCTCTCCAGACAATAGCATTATGTAGGCAAACTAATATTTATGCTACATTTAAACTATATTCAGATGTTGTTATAATGATAAGAAATGGAAAAAACTATTATGAAGAGAAACCTGCAAGGAAGAATAAATCTGGACAAATAAGTCTGACATAAATACCATACAAATAACCATACACGTTACTTGATCTAAAGCATTTGGTGGTATTTGTAATCATTTGTATAGTCATTATATAATGAATGATTATTAGTGGTGGGGGGGCAGTAGCTCAGTGTTAAAGGCTCTGGGTTAGTAATTGGAAGGTCGGTGGTTCACGCCCCAGTATCGCCAAGCTGCCACTCTTGTGGCCCTTGAACAAGGCCCTTAACCCTCTGTGCTCCAGGGCTGCTGTATCATGGCTGACCCTAAAAGAAAGATTTTCACTATGCTTTAAAAAAAAGTACATGTGACAAGTAAAAGGTACTTTTTCTTTTCTTTCTTTACTATTATCACCATTTTTGCTTCAGAAGATGAAAATATTAAGCCAAAATATCTCTGAGCCGCTCTGGTGGTTGTACTGCTCCAGACCCTTCACACAGAGGACGAGTTTAGCAATTGCTAAGTTACGTGTCAGTTTTTAGACTAAATGTGTTTTCATCTTTCAGTATAATTACAGTGCAAAAGATTTAATTAATTTTACAAATGCACTTAAATGTGCTCAGTAATTAATGGTGCAATAATTAACATAATCGTTAATAAAATATGTGGAATTTGGCAGGAACATTTAGTTGTTTGATTTACAGAATAAAAAAAAATAGTATTTATTAAATAACACCCAGTAATAGTTAAATCATTAATAACTAAACAATATAAAATGCCATTTTCCATAGGTCCATGAAGAAAGTCTAAAGTCTCCAATCAGGAATTGCTGAATCAGCTAAAGAACATGGTAAAGACATTTTAAGAGAGGCATTACGTAGTTTCTGTATTTGTTCTCCTTTTTTTCTAATCTGAACATTGTACAAACTCCTGATAGTGATATTAAAAGAGGAAGAGGGAAGAGGAAGCTGTGTTTATTTTTATTATTTTTATATTTAACAATGTAACAGAATTATACTCACATCAACATAAGTTGTTAAACATTGGATCAGAATAATTTATATAACTGGCAGTAGATTAAGTGTTGATTGGTTTATTTTAATACTGATTTCATGCTCAGTTACAAAAAAAACTAAAAAATTAAGCTTATATGGTTTATAAACTCATTTTTATAGATTATATGGACATTGTTTTTGCAAGTTTTATTCATGTATGTTTGTGTTTATTTACTCAGTTATGTTATTTGCCTGTTAGTGTAATGCAAAAAAAAGACACTTTCAGCACTGGATAATAATCAGATATTTTGACTGCACTGCTTTAAACAGTAATAATGCAGTATTGTGCTTTAGTCACATTTTTTTTTTTTAGTTTAGTGCTTCTACATGTAACTTCCTACTTTTTTACAATTGTAATTTTATATTTTTTCATTATTAAAAAAAGAAATGATGTCAAATTATATTAAAATAAAAACACAAAACAGTATTTTTTGTACAGTACTTTTTTATTAATTGTAACTTTAAATTTTAATGTACTAATTGTTATTTCTTAGCTTAATTTTGTAACCAATTTAAGCAGTACTTAAAAAAACATTTTAAACTTGTATTTTTTTTCCATACATGATGTCTGAAATTAGCATAAATAAACCTTTTTCAAGCAAAAGCAGCTCTGTTTAAATGTTTGATTGTACAGCTTTTTTTCCTTAACAAATAAAATCAACATTTAAAAACTGCATTTTGGATTTACTCAGGTAATCTTTGTGTAATATTAAAATTTGCTTGATGATTTTTTTCACAGCACTCTATATTAATAATGATACATTATTTAACTTTATTTTTACTTTGCTGCTACAAAAACATCAATACCCAGAATCCTTGTGTTTGTCAGATTTCAGCCTGAGAGCAACTCTAACTCCCAGAAACCACTGCAGCCTGTGAATATTGCCGCTATGAACTCAGCGTTACAGAACACATACACACGTTCCTTTTCTGTCTCCCTGCTACTGATTGCTCACAGATGTGCTCACTTACACACACATACACTCTCACAATGGAACGTTTATTCATGACAACTCTGCAAAATAATATGCTCACTTTTGTTCTTTGACATTTACTGAGCCTTTACACATTTTTTTTTTGATACTTTGCTGCTAAGATATTTCTTGTTTTTGAGCATGTATGCCCTGCTCTACTCTGTGAATCGCCTGAACGCTGCTGTTTTTGCCACATATTGGATTTTTATTTTAGACTTATTAATGAAAGCTGTCACCCTAAATTGGCATCTTTCTGTACCTGTATTACATGATCGAATACTTAACCACACACATGGATGCAGCAGGAGATCCAGATCTGTATTGAGCTATCACAGTGCAGAACTGCTAATGGACAGTTAATCTTTTAAAACCTCTCACCCAGATCTAAGTTCTTACCCAAACTTTCTCCACAAGCAACCAAGCACATTCACCAGCCAGCCATTAACATTGTTATGATTATGTAATAAGGCATGTGAGATTTTCCCCAAACCAGCCCCCAATGTTCCACTGGAATGCATGATGCAACTGATGGATTATTTGTTTTGCTGAAGCGAGCAGGTTGGGAATGCACAAACCAGCACACAAGAGAATTGCTTGCACTAACAAGGAGCAAGTCGGTCACAGGAGGACCAAGTATTGAGATTATATAACAAAAGGTGCAACATTTCCGAGTCCTCATGCAATTACTTTTTTCAAAATGATAGTTGACATAAGCGATGCTTCTTAACAGCTTGAACTTTGTCAATGGCCCCTTGAGAGTTTGTTCAAAATCTCTCATCTTAAGCCAGTTATTCTGAGCCTATTGCCATTGAAGTGCCTCTAGGTAACCCTCCTCCACCTACTCAATATTGATAAACAAACAGGTGAAGGATTTCTTGTAGAGTGGGAGTGTTATGGGCAGGAGAAGTGTTTAATGCCTTTGCAAGGCATCCAGGATTCCACACTATGCTCAGGCTTCCACAGAGCACACCATAAATGTCTTGAGGGAGACCCAGAGGAAGAAGTGCTCACAAGATTTAAGAGTATCTACTGCTGTCTCCAAAACATCCTACATGCGCTGTCCATCTAATAAACTTGTTTCTAATACTGTCCATTCTTGTCACTGCCAATGAAAATCTCAAAATCTTCAGCTCTGCTACCTCCAGCTCCACCTCCTGTCTTTTACTCAATGCCACTGTCTCTAAATCATACAACATCACAGGTCTCACCACAGTCCTTTAAACTTTCCCTTTCACTCTTGCAGAGACCCTTTTATCACAAATCACTCCTGCCACTCTTCTCCACCGACTCCACCCTGCCTGCACTCTTTTCTTCACTTCTCTAACACACTCTCCATTACATTGCACTGTTGACCCAGGTACCTGAACTCCTCCACCTTCTCCACCTCCTTTCCCTGCAACCGCACCACTCCACTGCCCTCCCTCTCATTCACACACATGTACTCTGTCTTACTCCTACTGACTTTTATTCCCCTTCTCTCCAGCACATACCTCCAGCTCTTCAGGCACTTCTCAACCTGCTCCCCACTCTCACCACCTTGAACCAGTCTGTCGTTCCTACTGCACACTTCACTGCTGTTACACTGTTCTCATACATGTCCTGCACCACCCTCACATACTTCTCTGACACACCAGACTTCCTCATACAATACCACAACTCCTCTCTCAGCACCCTGTCGTACGCTTTCTCTAAATCCACAAACACACAATGCAACTCCTTCTGTCCTTCTCTATACTTTTCCAACAACATTCTCAAAGCAAATAATGCATCTGTGGTGCTCTTCCTCTGCATAAAACCATACTACTGCTCACAGACGGTCACCTCTTCTCTCAGCCTGGCTTCCACTACTCTTTAACATAACTTCATGGTGTGACTGATCAACTTTATTCCCCTGTAGTTACTGCAGGTCTGCAAATCTCCCTAATTCTTAAAAACCAGTACCAGCACACTCCCTCTCCATTCCTCAGGCATCCCCTCACCTTCCAGAATCTGGTTTAAAAACTCCACTGCCATCCCATCTAAACATCTCCATGCTTCTACTGGTGTGTCATCTGGTCCTTTTACTTTCCACACTTGATCCTCAATCGCTGCTCTCACTTCCTCCTTACGAATCCTATCCACTTCCTTTCTCACACTACACTCTTCCTCCTTCATTTTACCATCTTATTTTTCTTTCAGTCCTCACTCTTCTCATCTTCTTCACCTCCAAAAACCATCCTACAAACCACCATTCAATGCTGTCTAGCTACACTGTCCCCTGTCAACACCTTACAGTCTCCAATGTCATTCAGGTTGCATCTTCTACTTAGAATAGTTTGAAAGTAATTATGGTGTTAGAAATTACGTTAGTCATCAGGACACCAAATGGAACTTTTGCTATCACGGTTTTAATTGCCAGATGTGTGCATTATGGCAGATTTTGGGATAAATTAAGACTTGACGCAACAGTAAAACAAATGTTTAGTGGTTGCAAAGTATTTTTTGAACAAATTCACTCATGCTGGGTTGTTTGCTTGAACTATAGCACTTTCACATGATGAGGATTCTACAGTTTTTGCTTTCCGTGCTGATGTTTCATACTCATCTGTGACTTGGGACACACAAATGCTGCCGGTTGACCCTGTACTTTCCACTAACACTTCCTCAAGCAGCTGTGTTATCTTGCTGTCACACTGATGCACAACATGAGCAGCCTAAATAATCGACAACGAATTTCATTAGCGATTCTTACTGATGAATGCATTTACTTCCATTTATTTGGTGAATCCTTGCTTGTTTTTTATTTTTTTTTATTTATATTTTAGTATCTATTTATTTATTACTGTATTTTTATGTCTATATGTCAGTATACTGAAGTGTTGCCATTATTAAACTTTGCTTAACAAACTAAATAATTGTTCTTCCCCATCTTCTATAGAGGAACTATTAAGAGAATTCTGAGCAGTTTGCATTACTGCTTGATTTGGGAAACAGCATAGATTCTTACTTCCATAGTGGACATTTTCCATCACACTTAGACTGTCAGAAAAATCTTTAGTGTATGTTATATATTGTAAGAAATTATTTCTTATCAGATTAAACAACAAAATGAACTATAATATAATAACTATAATGACCAGTGCTAAGTATGTAAGACATTTAATTCAAATAACACCAACTTGTGTGATGCACAGACTATTGAAAAGATCAATATATACTTCCTGTTCAACATCAAATGAACCCACAAGTTATTTTTGCAAAACAGAGGAAGAAAAACTTGACAAATGAAATAAACTTGCCACACCATGCCACACAGTACGCTATACTCTCTAGTCTGATGTAACCTGTTAAGACTGGTATATCGTAGATGTATATCAGTATATTTAGAAGGTTCTCTCTAGAAAAGTCTAGTATTTATTATGAGAACAGGAAATAAGCCTTGTTTCATCGAATCTGCTTTTGGGGTCATTCTAACTGACATTTTGCTTAATTGTATCATATCAATCATCTAGGATCTGAATAGGTACTTTATAAATACCCTTGAACAATACCTAGCAATGAATGTTGTGATTATTTGGCATGGCATTTTTATATGTTTTCTTTTTTCAGCAAATACTGTATGTGACTGACATGATACATTGTTCTGTGGTTTTTGTTTCTGAGATGTGCTTTGTGGCTGCTACCAGTGAAAAAGGAAACACTCTTTCACTGTCATTCTCACTAAAGCCAAACTGAAATTAGCCTCACATGCATGTGTCTACTACTGCAAGTTTCTGTGGCATGTGCCTTTGGGCTCAGCACAAACACTATCACCATTCAGAGAGATGAGCTAGTAATGAAAATTACTAAATGTAAATGCAAGTTGTTCGATCTTATAGAAGCCTCGACAAAATCTTATTTTGACTCATGAGACATTACTTTGTGCCACAGAAATGCATCCAAACACAGAGAGATTCATTCCATTCACAGGCTGTAATTAAAGTATCAGCATCTAATAGACGATAGTAAAACTAGATATTGTGTTTGCTAGTATATGAAAATTGTAACGGTAATCAAATGCAAAAAGAAGAAAAATCCTTAGACTTAATTAAGTTTTGTTACCACTTCAAAATTCAGCAACAAAAACAGTCTAAGGAACTGTGACAGATTCTTCAGTTTTTATAGTTTTTCTTCTCTGCACTTTTCTCATTATTGGTTTACTTCCTAATGTTCCAATTTTAGCACATGATTAGTTTCTCTTTTATACCCTGATGATTCTTACCCTCCTCTAAATCTGGGAGTGTTTCCATATGTAGTAGTAAGAGTGTGCAAATCTGTTGTTTTGTCCTGCATTTTATTTGGATTACAGATCAGCTTATTTTGATTTTGCCCTTCTGATCCTTTGATGAAGAAAATATTTGCTTTGCTCCTAACCGAGAACACACTAAGTGTACTCATTCAATCTTGTCTCACCAAAAGCCGATAGATAAAGCACATAAAGAGCACAACCAGACCATGAATGAAACAATATATTTGCTTTATTAAAGAAGATTTCAAACTCATGTCTCATTTTGGGACTTTAACTAACATCAGTTTAGTGTTTGCAGTCTGCAGTGGTCATTAGCTATTATTAAAGTCAGCAACACCAATAATTTTTTTTTAAGGCCCATTTACAGGAACCCTCAACACCCCCCCTCTCTCTCTCTCTCTCTCTCTCTCTCTCTCTCTCTCTCTCTCTCTCTCTCTCTCTCTCTCTCTCTCTCTCCCTCTTTCTGTGCACTTCCTCTTTCAAAGTGTATTGCTTTAAGACTATAATTCTCTATGTAGGGAAAATATACTTCCAGATAATGCATATTGTCAATAGTGAATATATAATGTTGGTTAAATGTGTTGTATGCAATGAATCAGAATATTTGTTAAATCATGAATTTCCACCCTAACACTCTCTCTCTCTCTGTCTCTCTCTCTCTCTCTCTCCTCTGTCTCTTTCTTTCTTTCTTTATTTCTCTCTTTCTATCTAGCTATCACACTCTCTTTCTAAAGTGTGATTGGTGCTTACAAACACAGGAAGCATTTAGCCTTACACACAGGCAGTTGTTATAGAGTCAGTAAGTCAGCCAACCGTCATCAGTAAGACAGGATGGAGCTCCGTCCACTCTGTCTGATGCTCTGTAAGTAAATGTTCTCTATATGTCTTTACTACAGTCATTTATGCTGACTTAGATTTTGAATTAACAAGCTGAGCATCTGATATCATCCTCTGTATGATTACTTTAATTGTCTATGCCCAAGGTTTCATATTAAAGTTATTGTGAACAGTGTATTTATTTTTTTTTGTGGCATTGTTACATTTGACCCAATTTATTTTATAAGTAAAATATTTAATAATCATTAAACAAACACTGTTTTCAGCAACTACATGCTACTGTCTCTAAAATGCAGAATATTACATTGTTAGATTGAACAGCCGTTATGCATTGGTAGTCAGTATTTGTTTAAGAATTTACATTATACACAATTTTCTACATTTGTTTGTGGACATTTTGTGTAAAAAGTTGCTCTAGTAGATATACTGTAAAACAGCACAGATCTTAGAGACTGTGCAAAGCAGACAGGAAATCGAGTGGTTTCTAAATAAGTGACCTCTTCATTGTTAGAGACAGGCCTCTGTGTGCAACAACAGAACAAAAAGATGCTGCTTTGAATAAATCTATTTTTGTTTCCCCCTCTGATCATTAGAGCATAAAGAGTGGGAAGTTCGTTTCGAACATGTCTACATTGATTTGAATTATTTTTTTACTTCAGCTCTGCATGATATGTTGTGTGAATATAGTGGACTGTGGATAACAGAAAATTGAAAACTACTACATAAGTAAACTTGGCTGTAGTATATGAGAAATGTAACTTTCTCAATTTAAAATTCATTTCATTTCATTTAATTTGATTTAACTTGGTGATAGTAAACCTGCTATGAACTGGACCACATCATACCACCTTGTTCTTATTTTTCTACAAATGCAGACCCATAAATGCTTTATCCCTTAATTAATGTAATTTCTACCTTTCTTTCTTTAGTGCTGGTTGGACTTGTCTGCTGTACACAAACAGGTGATTTAGGTACAATCCATTTATTGACTAATTTTGCATCATTACTGAACATGTAGTGTGCATTAATGTCATTGCAATGGTGTTGGGTTTATTGTGCAGCTGCATTTGAGTTGTCATAAATGCCCGCCTCTTAGTGGTTTATTATGTTTATTTTTGGGCTACTGACTTGTCTTTCCCACTGTCTTGTCATTGCTTAGGTCCACTAATGTATTCACTCTTTTCTGTTTTGATGCTGGATTAGTATGTCTTTTTATGTCCTTGTTTATTTATTTATCTTTGCTTTAATTGAAAGCCTTGTCTGTTGTCATGCTGTTGTTCAGTAACGGTTGCTAATGATATTAGATGGGAGGCCAAATTTGTTAATAGCTGTTGTTCATTTTCAGGTTTGTTAAATAAATAATTGTAAATACTATGATTTTACCTTTTATGAACATGATTATGCCAGCGCCATAAATAATGTTAGTTAGAATATATATTCTAACTATTGATGAGTAACTATTTGCATCAGCATGATGATGATTCCAGAAGACCGTATACAGAGAGGGAGCTTCTGAGTCTCATGGATTTAGTGAGGGAGCTTTGGTGTCTAATCAGTGGACATATAAATGCAAGAATTGGGGTTGGTTCACATGTTGCATTTGATTAGCAGTGAGGCATTTACTATTACTAATAGCTATATAAAATTATTGTGATTATGATCCTTTAATTGCTGAGTAAATCTACTCACATTCTGCTTCTAGGCTGTTGGTCATTTGACTCAAAAACTGTCAAATATACACCGATTAGGCATAACTTTATGGCCACCAATCAATCATAACATTATGACCACCTCCTTATATTGTGTTGGTCCTTCTTTTGCTGCAAAATGAGTCCTTACCCATCGGACAATAACAGCATGAATTTCTTCAGCAATTTGAGCTACAGTAGCTCATCAGTTGTATCAAACCTCATGGACCAGCCAATGAGCCTTGGCCGCTCATGACCCTGTTACCGGTTTACCACTATTCCTTCCTTGGACCACTTTTGATACATACTGACCACTGCAGACCGGGAACAACCCACAAGAGCTGCAGTTGTGGAGATGCTCTATCTCAGTCATCTAGCCATCACAAGTTTGCACTCAAACTCACTCCAATGCTTATGCTTGCCCATTTTTCATGTTTGTAACACATCAACATTAAGGACAAATGATCACTTGCTACCTAATATATCCCACCCACTAACAGGTACCATGATTCAGAGATAATCAATGTTATTCACTCACCTGTCATGATGCAATATTGCCATAATGTTATGCCTGATCAGTATATCTTGGTGTTTATACTGTATAACCAAACATGCTCATCTACTAACCCTATTCTCATTCACTCTCTAAACACTTTAATCAAGTAAAAACATTGCAGTTGAAGTTTATGGGTAAATTATTAACCATTGTGTGGTGTTGAATTTTTCTACACTGACCTGAAAGTTTAATTTCATGTAAGCTTTTCAAATAAAGACCATAACTGTACAATTATGTTGAACAAAAATATAACAAGGTGTTAATCATGTATGAAGTTCAGTCATTTGCTAGAACAACTTCAGAAGTCAGTTATAGACTCATGCAGACATTTTACTCATTACATGAGGGACAAATGTTCACAGATTGTGCTACAAATATACACAGTAGTAGACTTTATGTCCTGTTCTTGTGTAACAGCCATTCAGGTTTGTTCTACTTTCATGTTTTCATGTTGACATGATGATGCATGGAATTGTTGGTGGCCCAATCCTAACATAAGGAGACTGCTCAATTTTACCATTTTTTTTTTATTATTTTTCTAGTTAAGTGCTAAAAGAAATAGAGGTGAAAAGCTTTATTGTTAGTTTGTCCAATTTTGTCCTATGCTCTTTATATCCACTCGTGAGCAATATCCAATTATGCCTAGCTTTTGTAACCACTGAGTACTTGTGTAAACTGGTATCAAAATGATCTCTAAAAAGAGATTTTCACTGGTATTCTTTGTTCCTGATTGAGTCATGAATAACATGAGATAGTGTTTTAATAAAGGCATATATTTTACTTCACCATATGCAATATTTTACAGACTATGAGAACTGATTACATCAGGTGAAATGTCGGAAATTAATGCTGCATAATCAACCCTGTGAATCAACACTCACATTTAAAACTACATATCAAATTGTGCAGTTTATTTTTAATGTACATGAAACATCTAACCACAGCCTGTTAAAATGACCAGAAAAAAATGGAATCAAGATTAATCTGTTTTACATACCCAAAGTGGCTAAGCCTCAGGTGAGTGCAGGAACAGTTTAATTGTTGTGGGTTGTTGGGATCAAAACAATGGTAAATATTATAGGACCACAGATTAGAGTACAGTGATTGCTTTTAATAAACCATTGCAAAACTAACTGACAAACAGTATGACAGAAGACACAATCAGAATCAGGTTTATTGGCCAAATGTATTGACACACAAGGAATTTAGTTCCAGCTGTTGGTGACTCGCAAAAGTAAAGATATAAAGCTACACATTTAGCCTAGACTATATGAGACTATTCATATATTCTTATATATTCTCTATTGTTCTTATTATGCAGTACTTTTAGATATGTAGCAGGGCATATAATTGAAGTCAGTTGTAAATGAGGGTGATTGCCTGAGGAAAGACACTGTTCCTGTGCCTGGCAGTTTTGGTGAACAAAGTTCTGTAGGGCCTGCCTGAAGGAAGGAGTTGAAAGAGGTTGTGTACAGGATGTGAAGGGTCAGTAGTGATTTTTCCTAACCGTTTCCTGGTTCTTGTATAGTAAAAGTCCTGGAGAGCTGGCAGGGGAGCAGTAATGATTATTTCTGCTGTTTTTACTGTTTCCTGCAGTTTGTTTTTGTCCTGTTTTGTTGTTGGTTCAAACCAGATAGTGATTGATGTGCACAGGACAGATTTATTGACTGCAGTGTAGAAATGTAGAAATAGCTCCTGTGGCAGACCATACTTCCTCAATTGGCATAGAAAGTACATTCTCTGCTGAGCCTTTTTGAGAATGAATTTTATGCTGGACTCCCATTTCAGGTCTTGGGTAATGGTAGTTCCCAGAAACATGGATGTCTCCAGAGATGACAAAGGGCTGTTGATTATTGTGAGGTGGAGTAGTGTTGAGGAATGTTTCTAAAGTCCACCATCATCTCCACAATTTAAAGTGTGTTTAGCTTTGGGTTGTTCTGTTTGCACCATAGCACCAGCTGCCCCACCTCCTGCAGATATGCAGACTCGTCAATGTCTTAGATGAGTCCAACCGGCTCCTATCTTAGATCTTAGATCTTAGAGTGGTAGCTGAAGTGGTTAAGGTGCTGGGTTACTGATCGGAAGGTCGGGGGTTCAAGCCCTGGTATCACCAAGCTGCCACTCCTGGGCCCTTGAGCAAGGCAATTAACCCTCTGTACTCCAGGGGCGCCGTATCATGGCCGACCCTGTGCTCTGACCCCAGTTTCCAAGCAAGCTGGGATATGCGAAGAATGAATTTCAATGTGCTTTAATGTATATGTGACAAAAAAAGGCTATTCTATTCTATTCTAGTCCAATGAGTGTAGTATCATCTGCAGATTTCAGGAGTTTAACAGTTGGGTCATTGGATGTTCAATTGTCGGAATAGAGGGAGAATAGCAGTGGGGAGAGGACTTATCCCTGAGGTGCTGACTGCCTGAATACTGGAGGTAAACCCACCCAGCTTCACCTGTTGTTTCCTGCCTGTCAGGAAGCTGGTGATCCGCTGATAGATGGCAGTGGGTATAGTGAGCTTTAAGAGTTTTGAGTGGAGAATTTTCTGGATTATTGTAAGCCAAACAAAAATCGACAAACAGAATCTGGTCATAAGTCCCTAAACAGTCAAGGTGTTACAGAATGTAGTGCAGCCCCATGTTGACTGCGTCATCCACTGATCTGTTTGCCTGGTAGACAAACTGTAGGGGATCCAACAGCTGTTCTGTAACATTCTTCAGGTGGGCCAATACCAGCTGCTCAAAGGTCTTCATGACAACAGATGTCAGAGTGACATGGTTGTAGTCATTCAGCCCTGTGAAGGCGGGTTTAAAGCAGGACAGGACTTCATTTACATTTACATTTGCGGCATTTCACACAGCTTCAGTGATCTTTTAAAGATATGGGTGAAGATAGGAGCCAGTTGGACAGCACATACAAGAGACAGAAGACCAGGAAAGCACCTAGCCCAGATTGTGTCTCCCCCTCCTGTCTTAAAGCACAAATTGTGAATGCAACTTGAGTGCTCTGAGGAGTTGTTAGGGGGGTTCCCAGACGTGTGATGGGGCAATCAATGGGCTGGGTGGTTAAGAGGTGTGAAAAAATTGTTATCAAACCTGCAGTAGAATTTTGCTTCAGTGTGGAGGGGTGGTGTCCTGTAGTTTGTGATGTCTTGCAACAGTAGGCATCCTCTTTGTCCTGTTGAAGTTGTCCTCACAAAAACTGGTGTAAGACGTCACAGTGTCAGTCAGTTCATCCATATTATCAGTTCCAGCTTCAGACACTGTAATCAGTGTGGTCTTGTGCTCTGCCTCACTGGTCCATCTCTTTACTGTTTTCATCACAGGCCTAGCAGATTTTAAATTCTGTGTGTATGTTGTCCTCTTCTCTGTAGAAACCTCTTTGGCCTGTTGAATTTGTTTAACTTCTGCTTAACTTCTTATCAGAGTGCCCCAAGCATGCCCATGGTTCAGAGCGATATGCAGCCTTCAAAATTGTGTAGCAATGATCCAGTGTGTTATTTTCCCTCGTGGGACAATTAATATGCTGTCTGTATTTTGAAAGAGTTAGTTTTGCTCTGTTAAAATCATCAAGGATAATGAAAAAAGAATCCTGTGTTTTTGCTTCAAGCCAGATCTTTGGTTGCCAGGTTTTGCAGTGCAACACTCACACGTTCACATTGGCCTGCGCTGGGTTGTAAAAGCCAGTCAGAATAAATTAGGAAAATTCCCGCAGTGAATAAAAAGGTTTACAGTTTATGAACAGTGTTTACAAGTTTTGGCTGCAGTATTTATTCAGATAGCTCCGTTATGCAATCTGCTTGGTGTAAGTGGAAGCGTGAAAGAAGTAATCCACTGTCCAGGATAAAGTGACATTTTGTTTGGCAATGAGCGGAGATTCGCCAAGTGAATCGATGGAAGCGCAGTAGTAAATCAGAGCTGCCATAGCTTCACTATTGCACCAGCTCGCTTCCCCGTCGGTGTCTCTTCCATGTTCTATAGAGAGTAGCTGCTCCTCCAACTAAGAGCTTTAAAAAACTTTCCAGGTTTGTAAAATCTGGTAAAAAAGTTTCTGGTGTGAACTGCCCAATGTTAAACAGTTCCTTTCTAGTGTATGTAATCAGTTTAGGGTAAACAAACAACAGAAGTTCATGAGTTCAAAGCACAGCACCACCAAGCCAAGCTGCCACTGCTGAGTCCTTGAGCAAGACCCTTAACACCCAATTACAAGGCCAGGCTTATAACATTAAACACAACCAGTGGTGCTAGGAGAGGAATTTTGACCAACTAGGTTGAATAATCTTAGGATCATGATCAGTTGTTACCAGTGGCAAGCTGTGATGTATTTCACACCCATGCCTTTAGAGGTGTCCTACCTGAAACTGTCCACCTCATACTAAATCTTAATAACACAATGCTATTTAAACTATCAATATAATTATTGAAGCTACAAGGAGCTTGTGCTATTTATTTCTGTAGGCCTTACAGCAATACATGGTGTGACAGCTAAAATCTATTTTGATAGCAATTAAAATGTAAATTTGAACTCAGTGGTGCTGCTCCTTGCAACAGTATTCTTGATAGGAAAGCTATGGAATGAAGATAATGGACTATTGGGAATAATTGTACAAGATTTAGCAAGAGTCAAATGTCTGCGAAGGAACTTTTCTAAGATTTCTGAACCTTTGCCTGTAGGCTTTAATAACAAACACAAAAGCACAGTGTATAGCCACTTTAAAAAGGGTCATACTATAAGTTATCCTGCAAAGACAATAAAAAGCACACTTCGAGCCTTTCCTACAAATTTACATTAAAGCTAGAAAGACCATACATCTTTGTGCCAATTTATGGCTATAGCTATATGCACAAAATGGATGAGACAGAGCTTGCAGAATGAGGCAATAAGGACTGGACATCTTTATTGCTTCAAAATCCAACGCTGTAATTGGTTTTTTTCAATGTCCATCTTACACACAGCTATCTGAAACTTCATCTTTGCTTTACATGCCTCTGCTTCTTCTTGCTGTGATTCTGTTATGCAATGTGGTAGAATGGGCACTTTAGCCTCATACCTTGATCCTGGGGACAAAGAAGGAGAAAATAGGTGAACGCAGGGTAGTGTAACGCTAGTTTCATCTACCACCTCAACCAGCACTTCAACTACAGTCCCAGAAATATTTAAATTTTCCACACCACTAGCCACAGTTGTATCAGAATGTAAGAAAAACTCTACTCCTAATTCACACAGCTTAGTGAGAACTTTATTCCAACTCTCCATTTATCAAACAGATCATCCTACAACACCTTTCATAAACATACTGACTTGGAGTAGCAACAAATTCCTGAAGGTCAAAACTTGACATGATTACTAAGCAGCCAACCAGAACACAATGAACCTTACATACAATAAACTATTCTATCCTATCCCTATCCAAACAGATCACAGACAATCACTTGTTATGTTCCCACAGTGGCTAGACCTAGGGGGCATACAATAACAATAAAAGTTTAAGTATCGTTAGTTATTTGGATCAAAGTACTTGTAAATATAATAGGGCCAGACGTTTGTGTATTGTACATCTTTCAAACTCTAAACTCTTAAATTCTTGGTCTTGATTGGTCTCCACCATTTAATTATGATTGACACACATCATTTTGTGTAATGAGGACCAAATTGTGATGTCTAGACGACTGGGTCAGAGCATCTCCAAAACTGCAGCTCTAATTGGGTGTTCCTGGTCTGCAGTGGTCAATATCTATCAAAAGTGATCCAAGGAAGGAACAGTGGTGAAGCAGCGACAGGGTGGCGAAAGTTCATTGATGCACGTGGGGAGCAAAAGCTGGCCCATGTGGTCCAATCCAACAGACCAGTTACTGTAATTGCTGTAGAAGTTCATGCTGTTAAAGCTTAAAGTGTTTTGGCAGAAAATGGTGGACCAACACAATAGTAGGCAGGTGGGCATAATGTTATGCATATGTAGTGGTCATTGTTTTGCTTTGTGTATTTTTGATGATCTGCACTGCTTGATACCTAAGAAATCCACAACAATTTTATTCTGCCTTTTTATTTTTATTTCTGGGTAACAAAACATATACAAGCATTATCAATGCTACTGCTCTCCCTGCCTTGCCTCTGCTCTGTAATGGCGCTGTAATACAGCTTAGCCTATGTGACATCAGCCATTGTCACATAGGTGTAGCGTGCCCCCCATGGAGGGGGAATGTTTCTGGGCAGAGACACTCTCATGACGTGTTTTCTCTCTGGCACCCAGAGGCTAAGGCCCCAGTGTGACCTAGAGTGCCTGAGGGGGACATGGCCTTCATGTTGGAGCCTCTGTCTGAGCCCCCCTTTTGAGCCTCTGGCTGAGGCATTGTGGAGGCACCCCTCTATTAAGACAATATTCTTATTGGCCATTTGCTCTCTCAAGAGAGTCGGAGATCTGTAGGCCCTTACTGTGGCCCCCTCCTTTCTGGAGTTTACTGCAGGTATGGCCAATGCCTTCTTGTACTCTAGAACAAGTTACATCCCCAAGGTGCCCTCGGTTGTCCCATGACCCACGAGGTTACAGGCATTTTACTCTCCTCTATTTCAGGCCCCAGACCAGAAAAACTGACCGGCTGTGCCCGGTGCGAGCACTGGAATGATCCCCAGGACGGGTCCCTGAAGGAAGTCTGACCAACTGCTATAGCACTCCAAGGAGAGGCCTCCCTGCTAATAAGCAGACCCTGAGCATATGGATCATTGATGCCATCACATCCTCTTATGAGTCCTCAGGTCTCTCCGCTCCATTCGGGGTCAGAGCTCACTCGACTTGGAGTGTGGCAGCTCCTTCGTATAGTTCTACAACCTGGACCTCAGTGCCACTCCTTGCCCCTCTGTCCTTAGACCTAGCTGTGCCCATACAAACTAGTCAGGATTGGTCAGACTGGCGCGATTTGACCTCGTTCCCAAAGCGTTGACGCAGCTTGAGTTCCTGGAAGGAATGTCTCTAGGTTACATATGTAACCTAGAGATGTTCTATCTCCCCCTAGTGTTCATTCTCTACAACAACTGTGTAGACAAAGCATTCCTCCCAAAATTTATAATTTTTTTATCCTACACTTGTCTTGCAACTAATCACCATTAACAACAAAACAGAATCATAGCCATAACACAATTTCTGCAGCAAACACAATGTATTGTTTATTTTATACAGTAAACTCCAGAAAGTCCAGAAAGTCCAAGATGGCGCCGGTGAGGTCGGCTGCCGTCACGACTGCTCCGGCTAGGGTTTTTCTTTTTTTGTTTATTTTATACTTTTATTTAACTAGTTTTATTTCCATCTACACAAGATAGACACCATTAGATATGACAGAGACACTCTTATATCTATTGGTGTACAATGCACTCACCTTTCGCCGCTTTTAAACCCGAACCCATGCTGGCCGAGAGAGATCCTGAGGGAGAACAAAGGACGCGACCTGCATCGGCGTCCGCGAGGGAAACGAGCCGGCGTCAGGAACAGGCTGAGGGCACGCACACACCGCACTCCCTTACCTAGTATCCTGTTAGCCAATGTCCAGTCACTGGAGAACAAGCTCGACAACCTCAGGGCAAGGGTCAAGTTCCAGAGAGACATTCGGGACTGCAACCTTCTCTGCTTCACCGAGACATGGCTGAACCCAGCAGTACCGGACCACGCCATCCAGCCGGCCGAGTTCTTCTCGGTTTACCGCATGGACAGAACAATGGAGTCGGGGAAGTCAAGAGGAGGTGGAGTGTGTCTGATGGTGAACAAACACTGGTGCGACAGCGCGAGCATTGTTCCTCTTTCACGCTCCTGGACACCAAACCTGGAACTACTGACCATCAAATGTCGGCCCTTCTATCTACCTCGGGAATTCAGCTCGGTCATAGTCAGTGCCGTTTATATTCCACCTCAAGCGGACACGGACACTGCAGTATGGGACTTACATGAGTCATTAACTCAACAACAAACACAGCATCGGGACGCTGCGCTCATTGTGGTCAGAGATTTCAACAGTGTCAACCTCAAGCGCGCACTCCCGAACTTTTATCAGCACATCACCTTCCCCACCAGGGGCGAAAGAACACTGGACCACTGCTACACAACATTTAAGAACAGCTACAAGGCACAATCACGTCCACCGTTTGGGAAATCGGACCATGCTGCCATCTTCCTCATGCCTGTTAACAAACAAAAGCTGAAATAGGAAGCTCCGGTTCAGAGGGAGGTCGCGCGCTGGACTGACCAATCGGTGGCCGCTCTGCAGGACGCTTTGGATGACGCAGACTCGGACATGTTTCGGCGCAGCTCTGATGACGTCAACATGTTTACGGAAGCGGTTGTGGGATTCATCGGGAAACTAACGGATGATACGGTGCAAAAAAACACTATCAGAACGTTTCCCAACCAGAAGCCGTGGGTGGATAAAACCATCCGCGACGCTCTGAGATCCTGCTCCGCTGCCTACAACACGGGGCTCGCCACCGGGACATGGATGAATACAAGGCTGCGTCTTACAGTGTTCGCAGAGCGGTGAAGGATGCAAAACGGCGCTACGGGAGGAAACTGGAGTCACAGTTCCAACAAGGTGGCTCCAGGAGCCTGTGGCAGGGACTAAGGACAATAACGGACTATAAAACACCATCTTCCAGAATGGTGAATGCGGACGCTTCTCTGGCAGACGAGCTAAACACCTTTACGCTCGTTTCGAGGCTCCACCTAACCACGCTAGCGGCGCTAGTGGCACAACCAGCATGCACGCTGAGAGAGCCAGAGAGGTAAACACATTCACCATCTCGAGCATGACGTGAGGAGGGCATTCAAGAGAGTGAATACCAGGAAGGCAGCAGGACCAGATGGAATCACAGGTCGGGTTCTGAAAGCCTGCGCTGACCAGCTAGCACCGGTGTTCACTGAGATATTCAACCTCTCTCTGGAACAGTCTGTTGTCCCCTCATGCTTCAAACAGTCCACTATTGTCCCTGTCCCAAGAAACTCCAGCCCGCCTGCCTAAATGACTATCGCCCTGTAGCTCTGACCTCAGTAGTGATGAAGTGCTTTGAGAGACTGGTCAGAGACTTCATCACTGCCTCACTACCGGACACACTGGACCCACTACAGTTTGCTTACCGTCAGAACCGTTCGACTGAGGACGCAATTGCACATCTTCTCCACACTACTATCAGCCACCTGGACCAAAGAAACGGGAATTACACAAAGATGTTGTTCGTGGACTACAGTTCAGCGTTCAACACCATAATTCCCTCCACACTCACCTCTAAGTTGGAGGTCCTGGGACTCAGCCTGCCGCTGTGTCAATGGATCTCAAACTTCCTGACGGACAGACCACAAGCTGTACGGGTGGGAAAACACACCTCATCCACCCTCACCCTCAGCACTGGAGCTCCGCAGGGTTGTGTTCTGAGCCCCCTGCTGTACTCACTGTACACATATGACTGTGTGGCCACTTCCAACTCCACAACCATCATCAAGTTTGCTGACGACACCGTTGTGGTGGGTCTGATCTCCAACAACAACGAGACGGCCTACCTACAGGAGGTTAAAACCTGGAGAGATGGTGCCAGGAGAACAACCTTCTCCTGAACGTCAGCAAGACTAAGGAGTTGATCGTGGACTTCAGCACGAAGCAGGAGCGGTCATACCAACCGCTAAACATCTGCGGGACTCCAGTGGAAAGAGCGGACAGTTTCCGGTACCTGGGTGTTCACATCACACAGGACCTGTCTTGGTCCTGTCACATCAACACCCGGGTGAAGAAGGTCTGTACCATCTGAGACGCTTAAGGGACTTTAAACTACCCTCTCAGGTGCTTAAGACTTTTTACACTTGCACCATTGAGAGTGTTCTGACGGGTAGCATCACTTCCTGGTTTGGGAACAGCACCATGCAGGACAGATGAGCCCTCCAGAGGGTGGTGCGTTTAGCTGAACGTACCATCCACACCGAGCTCCTGACCTGCAGGACATCTACAGCACGGTGCAGGACCAGAGCCAGGAAAATTGTGAAGGACCTCAGCCATCCCAACAATGGACTCTTTTCTCTTTTGCATTTGGGGAAACGCTTCCGCTCCCTGAAGGCGAACACAAAGAGAATGAGAAAGAGCTTCTTCCCGCAGGCCATTCGGTGTTTAAACCAGGAAACACCCAGGATCTAAAAACTGGCCCACTCTCTCCATCATCACCCTTTTTTCCCCCTGCACAATCACACTTTTCGTGCTACGGCACATTATACACTGGACTTGCACAGCACAGTGCACTTTACTTTTCATATTTTCTTTTTCATATTTATTTCATATTTCTTATATTCTTATTTTTATACTACACCATTCCGCACAAGGACACTTTACACCACACCTTACTGCACATGGACACTCATGGACAATCAAAAAACATGCCTAACTTGTTCACTGTTTACTGTTTACTGTTGTTTACTGGTTAACTGCACACTGCCATAAACATTTTCTGTGTATGTGTATATATATGTATATGTATATGTATGTATATATACAGTTGTGTTCAAAATTATTCAACCCCCACTGAAATTGATTGTTTTGGTCGGTTTGACATTGATTATGATCATTCAGTCATCCTGCTTACAATTAAATCAAAGAGGCACGTGTAGGTCAGACAAATATAACATAACATTTATAATGAAATAACCACAAATGTCTTTTCTGAGCTCACATCATTATCAGTTTTATTCAACCCCCAAGTGACATTCAATCTTAGTACTTAGTACAACATCCTTTTACAGTTATAACAGCTTTTAAACGTGAAGCATAGCTTGACACAAGTGTCTTGCAGCGATCTACGGGTATCTTCGCCCATTCATCATGGGCAAAAGCCTCCAGTTCAGTCACATTCTTAGGCTTGCGCACTGCAACTGCTTTCTTTAAGTCCCACCAGAGGTTCTCAATCGGATTTAAGTCTGGTGACTGTGATGGCCACTTCAAAATGTTCCAGCCTTTAATCTGCAACCATGCTCTAGTGGACTTGGAGGTATGCTTGGGATCATTGTCCTGTTGAAAGGTCCAACGCCTTCCAAGCCTCAGGTT
>NC_060889.1:24442475-24528807 GCF_014805685.1 Silurus meridionalis | reverse complement strand
AGTGGTTACAGCTTTGGGTTTTTGATTCATAAATGAGGGGTTTGTGACCCGCTATTGCCAAGCTGCCATTTTGGGCCCCTGAGCAAGGCCCTTAATCCTCTGTGCTCGAAGCGCTCTGTATAATGGCTGACTCTGCAATCTGACCTCAAATTCCTAACATCACTGGGACATGCAAAGACTTTCACTGAGCTTTAAAGTACATTTGACAAGTAAAGTCTGTTCATTTAAAAGATAAGTGGCTTAAATGAGTAAAATAAAACCATGTACAGTACAAATACAGTTACAATAATTGATCTTTATCTTAAGAACATTAAATGTTACTCAGATCTTGAATCAGCTTCAAACATTGATTTAGTGAGACCTTAGACTAAGAGCTTTTAATGTAAATGCATACACATAAATGTAGCAAAAGTTCTGTGACTTATGGTTTGCCTCATTTCCTGCCTATGTTTCATATCTATTCTTACGGCTAAAACATCATTGGTCAGCTATTTGCATGCTTAAAAGAAAAAAGTGCACACGCATAGCTATAGGTTATATGAGTACAGACAGGGCAGTGCTTGAGAACAGAATAAGAACAGAATAAGAATAAACATGGTAGCTGTATTCTGTAAATACCCCAAATCCCCTCAGAACAAAACTAGATCTCTTGATGATTAAGACTTTTAGAAGAAAATTTCTTCAGTTTCATTTATAAACGTGGCGTACTCACAAAATGGGGCTGGAAACGTGCCTATGCCACTTCCCACGCAAAAGGTTGCGATCTATTAGAAACAAACTTCACAAGAGGATTCTGGAGACAAGTGGAATTGGTCAGACTGTAGGAAGTAAATGTGAAAAGAACGATCATAAGTATTTATGGCTTTCACTCATTTAATTTTACTCCATGTCATTTGTTAGATCCACGTTATCATAAAGATTAAATGCAGCAGTGTTCATTGATCTCGTACTGTGTGATAATTCTTTTATAAACATGTTCTTTTAAAATCCAATTCAAATCTAAACTAATTCTTAATATTTAATCATTGCTGTCTCACCGTCACATTGTCTGTTACATGAGTGCAGGACGAGGAGATGCCCGACTGTATAAAATACAGAATAGCATCAAATACCCTACCATTGGATAAGTGCAGAACACAGTGTAAATAAATAAATATATTCCTTAAACACTGTTCATATATCAGCAAATGTCAAAGTCGGGAAATACAGCTATAAAACTCTCACACAATCGTGTTCATAACAAAACTGGGATGAAGAAACGTGTGTGTGTTCGACCATTACATTTTCCTCTTCAAATTTTGTCTCAGTTGGAGAATACCATGAATTCATGCTGTGAATTTGGCAGGGTGTTAATGATCACTAATTGCAGTAAACATATAAATGCTGATGTGACCCAGATGTGTAATGCTGTATGATGGCACTGCTGGAGGATTATGACAATGGAAGAATAAGGAGAGAAAGAACCGTTAGGGTACATGATATTTCCTGGACTATGATGAAGACTGGCTAATAAGCTGATTTACAGTTGTGTTCAAAATTATTCAACCCCCACTGAAATTGATTGTTTTGGTCGGTTTGACATTGATTATGATCATTCAGTCATCCTGCTTACAATTAAATCAAAGAGGCACGTGTAGGTCAGACAAATATAACATAACATTTATAATGAAATATCCACAAATGTCTTTTCTGAGCTCACATCATTATCAGTTTTATTCAACCCCCAAGTGACATTCAATCTTAGTACTTAGTACAACATCCTTTTACAGTTATAACAGCTTTTAAACGTGAAGCATAGCTTGACACAAGTGTCTTGCAGCGATCTACGGGTATCTTCGCCCATTCATCATGGGCAAAAGCCTCCAGTTCAGTCACATTCTTAGGCTTGCGCACTGCAACTGCTTTCTTTAAGTCCCACCAGAGGTTCTCAATCGGATTTAAGTCTGGTGACTGCGATGGCCACTTCAAAATGTTCCAGCCTTTAATCTGCAACCATGCTCTAGTGGACTTGGAGGTATGCTTGGGATCATTGTCCTGTTGAAAGGTCCAACGCCTTCCAAGCCTCAGGTTTGTGACGGACTGCATCACATTGTCATCCAATATCTCCTGGTACTGAAGAGAATTCATGGTACCTTGCACACGCTGAAGCTTCCCAGTACCTGCAGAAGCAAAACAGCCCCAAAGCATGATTGACCCCCCGCCATGCTTCACAGTAGGCAAGGTGTTCTTTTCTTCATAGGCCTTGTTCTTCCTCCTCCAAACATAGCGTTGATCCATGGGCCCAAACAGTTCTAATTTTGTTTCATCAGTCCACAGAACACTATCCCAAAACTTCTGTGGTTTGTCCACATGACTTTTGGCATACTGCAGTCGACTCTTCTTATTCTTTGGGGACAGCAAGGGGGTGCGCCTGGGAGTTCTGGCATGGAGGCCTTCATTACGCAGGGTGCGCCGTATTGTCTGAGCAGAAACTTCAGTACCCACATCTGACAAATCTTTTCTCAGTTCCTCAGCAGTCACACGGGACTTTTCTCCACTCTACGCTTCAGGTAGCGCACAGCAGTCAAGTCAGCATCTTCTTTCTGCCACGACCAGGTAGCGTTTCAACAGTGCCCTTTGCCTTGAATTTGCGAATGATGCTTCCTATGGTGTCTCTTGGTATGTTTAACATCTTTGCAATCTTCTTATAGCCATTGCCCTTCCTGTGAAGAGTAATCACCTGTTCTCTTGTCTTCCTGGACCATTCTCTTGACCTCACCATGTTTGTAACCACACCAGTAAATGTCTAGAAGGAGCTGAGTATCACAGTCATTTTAAAGCTGCCTAATTGGTGCTTATTAGGCTTTATTGCTGCTCCCTGATATCCACAGGTGTTTTCAATACCTGATTGAAAACACTTCATTGAACCTCTGTTCTTCAGAGTGGTAATCTTTAAGGGGTTGAATAATTATGTCAATGAAGAATTCACAAAAGAAACATTTACTACTGTATTACAAAACTAATTGATGTCATTTAAGTTGCATATGGTTCTTTAAGAAGTGCTTGTAGGATTTCATTCTGAATACAATTACAAATGTACACTAAATTCCCTAAAACCATTTACAGCATTGGGGGTTGAATAATTTTGAACACAACTGTATATTCTTTTATAGCTGTGCTGTAGGATCTATGTGCTGAATTAGGTTTAGTAAAAGAGAGGGCAACATGTCAGAACCATGCCATTGTGATCCAAATACCATCCTCACTTTTCAGTCAGGGAAATGTGTTATTGAAATATTATATATAATCTTCAACTTTTTCACTAAAACCCTTTTGTATATAATATAATTCTATTAAATCTTGGTACATCACAGCCGTCCCTCACTGCCATAATGACTGCAGTTTTGGATGGTATTATTAATATGGGTATTCAATACATCAGTTTTCTGTACACTGTACAAGAACAGGATGAAATTAAAATGCAATATGCAGCAATGTCAGATGTTCCAACCAGAGGTGGAAAGTAACGAAGTACAAATACTTTGTTACTGTACTTAAGTAGATTTTTCTCGTATCAATACTTTACATCACTATTAATTTTTACTTTTTACTTTTACTCATTACATTTTTACACAAATATCTGTACTTTCTACTTTTTACATGTTCAAAACAGGCTCTTACTTTAGTTTTAATCTATTATTTTGGTGAAATGTCGATATTTTTTCTTCTATTCTTCTTTATCTTCTTTTTTCTATTTTCAGCCTATCAACCATTTCCTGTCTTTGCGTGGCTTTTTTAAACTACCACTGGTGTATCATTTCCTGGCTCTCACATGTAAACATGACTGAGACTCTATTTCTGATCACCTGATCATCATCTTTTCTCTGCTTGTATTCTATATGGTGGATGTTCAGCTTGGATACATTCATTAGGTAACAACATTTTAAAATGTGTTTTTCGTATAATATATGAATATGAATTGACTGATCATTTTTATTAAAAATAAATAAATAAATAAATAAAATAATTACAAATTTTAAATTAAATAATTATAAAATTAAAACCTTCATATAATAGTTAGAAGAGGTACATCTTCTCCAGTATCACCTCATTTCTTTAGTTTGTACTGTAGGTTAATTATATTTATTCTAAAAAAAGAAGGAACTGAGATAAGAAATGATTGTTTTAAGAGTTCAGTGATATTTGTGCATAAATCATGTTCACCTTGTATGTTTTGCTAACAGTAGATAAGTAACCATTTGCAACAGCATAATTACTTACTTTCCAGATGATTGTATGCCGAGCTTTTCAGTCTCTTATATTTAGTGAGGGAGTTTTGATGATCCAGTCAGTGAAATTTTAAATGTAAGATTTCTCAGATTTGTTCACACTGTTTCTTTTGAGAAGCAATGAGACTTTTAATATTAGCTCTGGATATTGACTGACATTTTGGATTGCTGAGTAAATGGATTGCCTCCTGCCTCTAACAGCATGTTGTATGTATGAGAGGTTCATATTCTTTAAAATGTTGCATATGACTTTAAGTCCTTTATACACCTCTTAACTCTACCAGTCCTCACCTGGTGTGGGAATCAATAAATGATCCAAAACAACGGATAAAATTATAAATAAAACTCATCAGTTATGACAAAAGAAATGACACCATATAAACCTGTCACATAATAAAGCAAGGAAAACAGATTAAAGTTTAAAAATGTAGAATGTATAGTGTACACAACAATATAAATGAAGACTACTGTAATGATTCTACATGTTTTAAATAAGATTTCAATGTTTTACAGTTTCACAAGGTTCTTTGTTTTACATTTTTCATGCACAGTAAAGATCTTTAGCAAAGAAGGTTTTTTAAAAGGTAATAATGAGTGCAGTTGGTGGTGCAGATTGTTTTAATTCAAGTTATCAACAACAAAACATAATTTACCCCATTATTCTTGAATATACACAACACAGAGTCTTTGTAACACATAAGCTGCATCAGAGCCCTTTCCCTCACTGACTGGAGTCATTTAACAATAAAAATCTACTTGTTAAAAAATAATAAAATAATAAACAACAGTTTTAGCAAAAACATTACAGAACCATACAGTGATTTTCAACACTGAATCGATTATAAGATGTGTAGATATAATACAATTATTTCAGGTATTGTTGGGCAGTTAAACTAAACATTATTCTTATTATTCTGGTTTGATTATTTGTAATTTAATTGCTTGTTAAAAATGAGGAATTCTTACAAAGTTTTTTTTGTAGAATGTGAAGTATTGAGAACTGTGTATGGAGCATATAAACGTGTGATGGAGTGTGAGTTACAATTCTAAGAGGCTGCAAAATCTGAAAGAATGAGAACTTTTCTAATAACTAGTTCACTACTATTTATAGCACTCTCACTCTGGATTTGGATGATGTTAAAATGTATTTGATGCCTGCACACAGAGCAGTAGGAGACAAAATGATGGGGTTGATCATGCTATAGCTTCATCCACAGCAGGTCTCCATTACTCTGCTACACAGTGTCATAACCGAAACAACAGATAAAAATTAAACATGAGGCTGAGATATGTCAACCTTGAAACATATTTTAACAATCTCCCCTATTTTTATTTTTATTTTTTTTAAGAAGAATACTGTTCAAGTTTAGAACACAAGTGTTTATTATTATATAACAGCATAACATGTTAATTTTAGAGTTTTAGTTTAAATGACTAGACCCAAAATATAAGCAAACTTTTGACAAACCAATTCAATCCATAAGATAAAAAACACCTGTGCTGAGAGCTTTCATAAGGCCAAGTGCAGACGCCCCCTTTTTTGTAAACAAACTGCTTTTGTATGTCTCTTTTCGGTGACAGATTTTGTACATTTAAATGCATTGAGAGCTAAATGATTGTCTGTTACACACACAATGTGCAAATTAGCATTAATATAGCCACCAGTGGTGATCTCATATTACAGTGTAGCCAGGAACTGCACTATCAACTCCATCTGCAAGTGCCAAAGTCTCTCCTGCTAAGGTTCTCCATACATGTCTCCTGATCCGTTTAGACTGCCACTGTAAAGGTGAAGATTTTCTATTTTCACCCATAAGCATGATGAAATGTCCACCCTGTGTGACACCGTCCAGAAGATTTAACATTGAGGTTTTGTTGTCATGTTTTCTATCACAAGAAGAATTTCATTTTCATTTTGTGTCTTGCTCTCACTTGTCTCCGTTTCATTTAGATGATTCACACAATAATGTCCTGAAAATGGGTTCAAGATTCACAGGTTGTTTAAATATTGTTGTCATGTGCAATGTCAAGAAGTGCACTTGCTCTTTTCAGTGAAGTCCTACTTAAAAGCACTGGTATATCTGCAGGAACAACTTCTGTCTCTATTTTGCATCTTCTATGTTCTATTCTTGCTGGAACAGTAACTTTCCTTGTGGATTAAACAACTTGGCCAGGACAAAATCTGAAAGGCTTTGTTTGTGATCTATTTTAACTAACTTGCTCTTGTGTAATCCTCAAGCCATTTCTTTCCACACACAGTTCTAGTACAGGTTGTGTCGATCACAGCTGATCCCAAAGCCTCCACCATGATGATTTCTGTCTTAGACAAGGATTCATTTAAAAACAAAGTGATGTTAAAATTCTTCAATGTCATCTTTTAACTCTTCGTCTTCTGTCAGTCTTATATATTCCTTTCTATTTAAAAAGTCCTTTGACCAGTGGTACATGATTTGGCAAATTGCACATTTAGTTCTTTTTCCATATTTCCATAATGATTGGGGGGTTTGTGCCTTGAGCTATGGTTTGGGTTGTTATGTTGTGTTGTGTTTAGTTCATGTCCCTGTTTGTCTGAGTATCTCGTGTAATAGGCAGCGTCACTATCTGTGTTTTGCGTTGCACTGATGCCCTCTAGTGGTGAAGTAACATAATCTCCAAAAAGTCAGTGAAAGAAACGCTGGAGGAAGCTGTAAGTGCGAACTGTTTATCTTTAACATTAAGTCCGACAGTATCGACTAACTCAAAGACCATTACAGCATCAGGGAGCTCCATTTTGAAATTACGTAGCCTGTTGTATCGACATTCCAACTCCTGCTACCAATGTTGATTCAATAACTACAGCAGTTTTAGCAGTAAATCCACTTCATTCACTCTGCACATTTAACATACACCTAGAAAACGTGCTAAACCATTAACTCCTCTCTTCACACATGCGCAGTAGATGAAACATATCTTAAAAAAACATATCCAAAATTAAGTTACCAAACAAGTCCATAGCAGAACTGCTGTTCTTTAAAACTGTGAACTCTTGTCAGCATCATTTTTATACTTTGTGTCTGATAGATGATACAAAGCGTAACCACTAGAAGCACACAGATATACACTGTATTGCCAAAAGTATTGGGTCACCTGACCTTTCCTGTTATATGTGGTTCTTTTCCAAACTGTTACCACAAATCTGGAGGCACTCAATTGTACAGGACGTCTTTAGATGCACTATAATACAATTTTGCATTCACTTGAACTTTTAAACCCAAAACTGTTCTAGAATGGCAATGCCCCTGTGCACAAAGTGAGCTCCTTGACGATCTGGTTTACATGCTTTATAGAGGAAGATCTTGAGTGGCCTGCTATAGAACTCTGATCTCATCCCTAATAAACTCCTTTGTGATGAACGTGAATGCTGACTGCACCCCAGGTCTCCTCACCTACAGTTGTGTTCAAAATTATTCAACCCCCAATGCTGTAAATGGTTTTAGGGAATTTAGTGTACATTTGTAATTGTATTCAGAATGAAATCCTACAAGGACTTCTTAAAGAACCATATGCAACTAAAATGACATCAATTAGTTTTGTAATACAGTAGTAAATGTTTCTTTTGTGAATTCTTCATTGACAATTATTCAACCCCTTAAAGACTACCACTCTGAAGAACAGAGGTTCATTGAAGTGTTTTCAATCAGGTATTGAAAACACCTGTGGATATCAGGGAGCAGCAATAAAGCCTAATAAGCACCAATTAGGCAGCTTTAAAATGACTGTGATACTCAGCTCCTTCTAGACATTTACTGGTGTGGTTACAAACATGGTGAGGTCAAGAGAATGGTCCAGGAAGACAAGAGAACAGGTGATTACTCTTCACAGGAAGGGCAATGGCTATAAGAAGATTGCAAAGATGTTAAACATACCAAGAGACACCATAGGAAGCATCATTCGCAAATTCAAGGCAAAGGGCACTGTTGAAACGCTACCTGGTCGTGGCAGAAAGAAGATGCTGACTTGACTGCTGTGCGCTACCTGAAGCGTAGAGTGGAGAAAAGTCCCGTGTGACTGCTGAGGAACTGAGAAAAGATTTGTCAGATGTGGGTACTGAAGTTTCTGCTCAGACAATACGGCGCACCCTGCGTAATGAAGGCCTCCATGCCAGAACTCCCAGGCGCACCCCCTTGCTGTCCCCAAAGAATAAGAAGAGTCGACTGCAGTATGCCAAAAGTCATGTGGACAAACCACAGAAGTTTTGGGATAGTGTTCTGTGGACTGATGAAACAAAATTAGAACTGTTTGGGCCCATGGATCAACGCTATGTTTGGAGGAGGAAGAACAAGGCCTATGAAGAAAAGAACACCTTGCCTACTGTGAAGCATGGCGGGGGTCAATCATGATTTGGGGCTGTTTTGCTTCTGCAGGTACTGGGAAGCTTCAGCGTGTGCAAGGTACCATGAATTCTCTTCAGTACCAGGAGATATTGGATGACAATGTGATGCAGTCCGTCACAAACCTGAGGCTTGGAAGGCGTTGGACCTTTCAACAGGACAATGATCCCAAGCATACCTCCAAGTCCACTAGAGCATGGTTGCAGATTAAAGGCTGGAACATTTTGAAGTGGCCATCGCAGTCACCAGACTTAAATCCGATTGAGAACCTCTGGTGGGACTTAAAGAAAGCAGTTGCAGTGCACAAGCCTAAGAATGTGACTGAACTGGAGGCTTTTGCCCATGATGAATGGGCGAAGATACCCGTAGATCGCTGCAAGACACTTGTGTCAAGCTATGCTTCACGTTTAAAAGCTGTTATAACTGTAAAAGGATGTTGTACTAAGATTGAATGTCACTTGGGGGTTGAATAAAACTGATAATGATGTGAGCTCAGAAAAGACATTTGTGGTTATTTCATTATAAATGTTATGTTATATTTGTCTGACCTACACGTGCCTCTTTGATTTAATTGTAAGCAGGATGACTGAATGATCATAATCAATGTCAAACCGACCAAAACAATCAATTTCAGTGGGGGTTGAATAATTTTGAACACAACTGTACATCAGTACCTGCCTTTCATAACACCCTTGAGGCTGATGAACACAAATATCCATAAGTACACTCCAAAATCTAGTGGAAGAAGAAGAGTGGAGGGAATTATAAGAGCAAATTGGGACTAAATGTGGAATGCGATGCTCAAAAATCACCAACTGTACTTATGACCAGGTGTCCCAATTCTTTTATCAGTGTATATACATACAGTTAAACACAAAGATAAAACATTTTATTTGTATAGATATAAAATCTATACTATATCACTAATCACCATAAGGGTCAATTATTAACATTAAACAAACAACAAATTAGATCTCTACAAGCACAACAGCATGCAGTTTACCGTAAAAAAAATGTGCAACAAACAATCATTGAAGAAATCTCTTATAGGGCCATGAATATTTTTATTCATTACAGAATCAGCAGTTATTTTGGCCACGTGTCCACATACAAAATATTAAATTATTGTAATTGGTGTATTTTAGCTTTCTGAGTAACAAACATCACCTTTAGCTTGTTTGTTTTCTTTATCAGGTTAAATCAGTCTGCTGCCTGAAATAAATTTAAAAGTTACCTCTTGCTGAATTCATCTCTCTTTGTACTGCTACTGTTACAGTACAAGTTACAGTGAGACAGTGTGAGCACTGCTGAGCAGAATGGAAACACTCAAATGGAACAACACTTAAATATCACCAAAATGTGTACAACTGTTTTAATAAACTGCTCTGGGGCTTTAAAGAGCTTCATAAAGTTACTGTTTCAGAAACAGCTAAATGCCTGAGTTGAGTGTGAATGAGTGAAGAGGACAAAGATCCAACTTTTATACTAAATCAATGCGTGTAAGAGTCTGTAGAGATAAACACTTATAGAGTGTGTATGAGGGATTATGAATGATAAATTGTGTGTGTGTGTGTGTGTGTGTGTGTGTGTGATTCAGACATGAATCTGAAGTGAAAAATATTTACATTTTATTTAAGTAACTTGATAAATGTTTAGAGTTGAGACACAGTGTGATCTGCATTTATTTCATTAATAGTACTTGATAAAAATGTCTCAGTTTCACCTCTGAAAGTGCTTCAACATTTATTTACAGCTGAGCAGAAGATATTCTGTATTTCATATTCAAATGTTACTGCTTATTTAAATAATGGTTTTAGTATTAAATTATATACATAACAGATTTTTATTTTTACAGAGTCTCCTAAACCTGTGGTGATTATAAAGCCTGATACACAAGTGTTCAGAGGAGAAACTGTGTCGTTCAGGTGTGAAATACAGAGCGAAAAAGACACTAAGTGGACATATGACTGGTATAGGAATGATTACACACTCTACCCAAAACACACAACACAGGAGTTCAGTATCAGCTTTATTACAGAGTATGATAGAGGGAAATACACCTGCAGAGGGTGGAGACACAGTGACAATCAGATCGAGACGAGTGATTCTGTTACTCTTACTGTATCAGGTGAGTGTGTAAACACGTTATTAATTATAAAGTGTATGTGAAAGTGATCACTATTTTCAGATTGTGTTCCAGATTTTATTGAATGAGAAACAAAATTGTATAAAGAAACAAAGTCGTGTTAAAATGATGTTGTTCCTTTCACTTACTTTTCAGTTTCATTTTTATTTTTCTGATATAAAATAAAATATATTTGATTTAATGTATAACTACAGCTTATGAGCCTTTGTGATTGTTGTAACATTTTTCCTTGTTAATGTTTCACAGCTTTAGAATTAAACATTGTTATTTATAAAACATCATGGGGCAGTACACTGACCTTTTACACTTCAGTTCTATCATTGTTTTCATTTTTGTAGACGATGTACTGCTTCTAAACTGTTAAAGTCAATTTGCTTTAACCTTTAAAATAAACAGTGTCCACATGCTTCATTCAGCACAGAGATAAAACAACTGCTTATGCTGTACAGTGGTACCTTAACCTACGAGTTTAATTCGTTCCGTGGACAAGCTCGTATCTCAATTTACTCGCACATCAAATCAATTTTTCCCATTGAAAATATTTAAAATGGCATAAATCCGTTCCAACCCTCAAAATGAAACCGCATTTTTTATGTTTCAAGTTATTAAATAAGAAAAATACATTTCTAAATAACAAATATTGTATAAAAACATAATAGAAAGAGTATGTAAAGATATAATAATAGCCTCTGTTATGCTATCTCCTGCAAACTGCTTCTCCATCAGCCACACCAACAGACGTCCGGAGCTTAGAAATTATTTTAACACCTTTGACTGGCGTTAAAAACTCAAGCGACTCCTTCTGCTTCAAAATCGTTCAAATTTTAAACGTTGAACGTGTGTATTGTCTGGCCAAGTCTTTTACTCGCATACCTTGTTCATGTTCCTCAATAATTTCACACTTTAATTTAATGGACATCATCTTCCTCTTCTCAGCATTGTCAGTAGAACTTACTTTATTGGGAGACATGGTTACAAGTAAGTTAGAAGAAGGAATTTGTACCAAACATGAAGCACAAAGCAAGAAACCACGAGCACAATGAATCAGCGTTTACTATACGATGTGAAGAGAACGAGAGGGCGTGTTAGAGGCTGGAGGAAGCTGTGGAGTCACTGCTTACTACACCATCTAGCAGCGGCGTCTCAAGCTCCTACCTCAATTTTTTGCTCGCGTAACAAAGCAAAAAATCGACCGAGTGACGACTCGTACCTCCTAAAACTCGTACATTAGATCACTCGTAGGTCAAGGTACCACTGTAAATGTAAATCCAGATCTTCATTATTTCATATCAACAGAAAAACCCACACCGACTGTGAGTGTGACTCCTCAGAGCTTCATCTACACTGGAGACAGAGTTACTCTGAACTGTAATCTGCAGTCTACTGGATGGAGCTTTTCCTGGTATAAAGGTAACCAGAAATCACCTGAAGCCCAAAATACCAACCCACTCAGTGTGATAATCTCTAATGAAGGACAAACAACATACTACTGCAAAGCACTCAGGGGAAACTACGAGTCAGAGTTCAGTGCTGCAGCTACAGTTACAGTTAAAGGTACGTCATGTTTTCTACATTTTTACTGCACATTTAAAGATAGAAATTATTTATGAAAAAAAACATAATTCTAACATTTATTGCTATTGTGTAATAATATAACACAATGTTGAAATGATGATTACATGTACTGTTTGGTACATTTTTATTATCTTTGTATAGCGAGACCAAAGCCTGTAGTGAAAATACACCCAGCTGTGAATGTGTTCATTGGGGAAACTGTCACTCTCACATGTGACATACAGACTGGAGGATCCTGGAAGTATCACTGGAATAGAAGTAATGAAGAAATCAGAGATGCTACAGGAAAGAAGACCTACACAATCACTGATGTTAAAGACTCTAATAAAGGTCCTTATAGCTGCAAAGGAACTCAATCATCAGACCCAAAATACACACAGAGCAGTGATGCAGTTACACTGACTGTAGCAGGTGAGTGTTTTGTCTCACATATTCTCTCCTATGAACAATTTAAAGTGTAGACATGTATTTCTCTTAATGCACACGGACATCAACACTGTAGAAGTAAATAAACAGACCGTAAATAACAAACATCAGTCCCACATTCAATTACATGGAAACACACATACGATTTTAAACTCGTAAATAAACACAAAATACATCCACATACCACTTTTACCTGCTTGTGAGCTAAGAGAGGGGAATATATCTTGAAGTCTCTTGATTGTGTAACCGAGCGTTTTGAAAAGGGGCAAGTTTGACTAAAAATACTTTTCACTAGGAAAATAACAGAAACGGAAGCAGGATTCTGTGAAACAACCAGTCCGACTTTTTATTGTGCTTCCAGACCAGAACAGCATCAATGTGCGCAGGTGCAATAATATATCTTTCTTGCTTACGGCAAGTCCCGAGGAAAAAAAAGAAAACTATACCACCTATAAAATGAACACAGCGCCCTCTTGAGCTATCACACACAATTACACCCAAAAAGTCTTTTACAATTGGATGATTATAATGGCAAAAGAAAACATGAAATATTTCGATGATTCTGTAGCATCGTTCATCTCTTCATGCAGATCATATAACAGGAAGTGCCATACAAAGGCATGATGGGAATAAAATAAAACATAACCAAACACTCGTAGAAAGAATCAGTCTTGCTCAAGTAAACAACAATTGAGTATAAAAATCACAATAAACATTATAAAATTATACAAATTAAAATAATAAAAGGTTACGGAAATAAACCAGTAGCGCACAAGCACCATCTAGTGGAAACAGATATAAACTCAATAAGCTTTGTGATAGTAAATACACATGGTATGAAATGTACCACCACAGACCACCTATAAACATATTTTTCCACAAAAATAACTTTTTTAAACAAAACTAAGGACATTAGCTAATGGGCAGCTGTTTGGTGCTTATGGGTAAACAAATTAATCTCCATTTGACTTAAATGCAAAGAAGCATTACAACTTAAATATTGTTATTTAACACACACACACACACACACACACACACACACACACACACACACACACGGAATCTATACTGTGGATACTTTACAGGTTTTGTACAATGTTTAATTTATATAACTAGTTGCCTTGTTTGTAAATTGTTTGCTCAAGACAGAAAAACAGGCTCCTGGCTACAGTCAGGAGGTGAAAATGGCAGGAAATAAGTACAATGATATTGTGTTCTGCAAATAAAAAGAAGTGCTAATTGTAAGAAAATAAGGGAGACAACAGACAAGCACAAGCATAACAGTTTATTTAACATAAGAAGAAACATGAACTGATCAGAAAATCAGTATCAGTCAGTGTGTCAGCATGTGTATGTAATGTAGAGTAGTAATAGTTACATCAGTCCAAAAATAAGACAATGGAAAATCCAACCCAAACTGAAAGTGCTGTACAGTAAAACCAGTAGAACAGTAGAATATTAGACTAATAAAGGGTTATGTTCAGTATAAACATTTACAGGGACTCTCTCTCACTTACACATCAATGTGCTGAAGGGTGCAAATTAAAGATAAGCTTCTTTTTTAATTATCAACAGTTTCTATAATAAATGTAAAACTTATATGTAAAGAAGCTTCGAGAACAGTCAAGTCCAGCCCAATATCTTTCAGTTCTATCATTGTTTAAATTTTTGTAGATGATGTACTCCTTTTAAACTGTTTAAAAAAAGATACTTTGCTTTTACCTTTAAAATAAACACTGTATCCACATGTTCATTCTGCACAGAGATAAAACAACTGCTTATGCTGTAAATGTAAATCCAGATCTTCATCATTTCATATTAACAGAAAAACCCACACCGACTGTGAGTGTGAATCCTCAGAGCTTCATCTACACTGGAGACACAGTTACTCTGAACTGTAATCTGCAGTCTACTGGATGGAGCTTTTCCTGGTATAAAGGTAACCAGAAATCACCTGAAGCCCAAAATACCAACCCACTCAGTGTGATAATCTCTAATGAAGGACAAACAACATACTACTGCAAAGCACTCAGGGGAAACTACGAGTCAGAGTTCAGTGCTGCAGCTACAGTTACAGTTAAAGGTACGTCATGTTTTCTACATTTTTACTGCACATTTAAAGGTAGAAAGAATGTAGGAAAAACTTAATTATTCTAACATTTTTTGCTATTGTGTAATAATATAACACGATGTATAAATAATTATTACATGTACTGTTTGGTACATTTTTATTATCTTTGTATAGCGAGACCAAAGCCTGTAGTGAAAATACACCCAGCTGTGAATGTGTTCATTGGGGAAACTGTCACTCTCACATGTGACATACAGACTGGAGGATCCTGGAAGTATCACTGGAATAGAAGTAATGAAGAAATCAGAGCTGCTGCAGGAGAGAAGACCTACACAATCACTGATGTTAAAGACTCTAATAAAGGTCCTTATAGCTGTAAAGGAACTCAATCATCAGCCCCAAAATACACACAGAGCAGTGATGCAGTTACACTGACTGTATCAGGTGAGTGTTTTGTCTCACATATTCTCTCCTATGAACAATTTAAAGTGTAGACATGTATTTCTCTTAATGCACGCGGACATCAACACTGTAGAAGTAAATAAACAGACCGTAAATAACAAACATCAGTCCCACATTTAATTACACGGAAAACACACACGATTTTAAACTCGTAAATAAACACAAAATACATCCACATACCACTTTTACCTGCTTGTGAGCTAAGAGAGGGGAATATATCTTGAAGTCTCTTGATTGGATGATTATAATGGCAAAAGATAACACATGAAATCTTTCGATGATTCTGTAGCATCGTTCATCTCTTCATGCAGATCACATAACAGGAAGTGCCATAAGGCATGATGGGAATAAAATAAAACATCACCAAAACTCTTAGAAAAAAATAAGTCTTGCTCAAGTAATCAACAATTGAGTATGGAAATCACAATTAACTTTATAAAATGATCAAAATATAAAATTATACAAATTAAACTAATAAAAGGTTACCGATTTAAGCCAGTATCTAAGTGCACAAGCGCCATCTAGTGGAAACAGATATAAACTCAGGAAGCTTTGTGATAGTAAATACACATGGTATGAAATGTACCACCACAGACCACCTATAAACATATTTTTCCACAAAAAATTATTCCAACAAAACTAAGACATGAGCTATTGGGCAGCTGTGGGGGTTTATGGGTAAACAAATAAATCTCCATTTGACTAATATGCAGAGAAGCATTACAGCTTAAATATTTACTATTTTATTTAACACACACACACACACACACACACACACACAAACACAGAGAGAGAGAGAGAGAGAGAGAGAGAGAGAGAGAGAGAAACTATACTGTGGATTCAGACAAGCATAACAAATATAAGTATAATTTATTATATCAGTTTATTTAACATAAGAAACGTGAACTGATCAGAAAATCAGTGTCAGTCAGTGTGTCAGCATGTGTATGTATTGTAGAGTAGTAATAGTTACATCAGTCAAAAAAAAAGACAATTGAAAATCCAACCCAAACTGAAAGTGCTGTATACAGATGAGTGTGTCATGAGAGAGCTGTGGTCATGTGACCATGATCTCCATCAACCTCAAATTCAGAATGGTCTTCAGTGCCCTTTTGGCAACTGAACAGTCACCTTCTCTCTTTTCTCTTTAGTTGTTACCTGGTGGTAACTTTTAAAGCATCAAACTCATGAGATTCAGTTGTGAATAAAAACTTCACAGACACAGTTACTAACACAGCTATGAGATGGTCACATACACACACTATTAAAACATCCTCCATGTCTAGATAAAGACATCTACATTTTCCACCTGCTTTATTTCTAGCAATCTGAATTCTGATAACACATTTACAGTAATGAGGAGAGCCAAATAGTTTGTTTCATGATTTGAAGAAAAAAATATATATTATTCTACCTCTGTTTATTTTAAATAATATTTTGAATCACCCTTTTGTCTTTTTTGACATGATGTTCATGAATTTCTCTGATAAACACACAGTATTTTGGAATCTTTAATGCATCGAACTGATTCACTTCATAAACACTGCCTACATGATCTAAAGTCTCAGTTTAATAGATTAATTAAATGTTACAATATTTAATCTTCATTTGAGTGTAGGATCATTACAGATACAACAAAAATGTTTTCTTCTTCTTTTTGTAGAGGTTCCTAATAAATTAATGTTCATACAAATGATTCCTGTGACATGTGTTTTGTCTCTAACAGAAAAACCTGAACCTGAACTCACATCAGATCTTAAAGGAGCTGCACTGACAGGAAACTCAGTGACTCTGTACTGTACACTGAAGCTGCAGTCTGCTGGATGGAAGTTTTACTGGAGCAAAGACACACAGAGACGTGAAACTGAGACTGAAACAAATCACTACTTGTTCAGATCAGTCAGTGTCTCTGATGGAGGTCAGTACAGGTGCAGAGCTGGAAGAGGAAACCCAGTCTACTACACACACTACAGTGATGCACTCTGGGTAAATGTTACTGGTGAGTATGTGAATGAATTACACAGAACAAGTTTACAGAAGATCTGGGTAGAAACACAGTAAATTATATTTACACTCCTACATACAGAGAACAAATAGATTTTACCCAGTATAAAGCTCGAGTGTGAATAAGTGAAGAAGAGAAGGATTGAACTTTTATACTGTACAGAAGAAATGTATGTCTGTGTTTCATGATTTAACTCTGGTACACTGCAGCAACTTCAACACACTAAATCTTTTTTCTACATATTTTTCACCAACATTAATTTTAATAAAACAGTGTCATAAATGTAAATATAATAACATTAATATATTTATTAACAGATAAATCTGCTTCAGTGTCTCTGATCATCAATCCCAGCAGATCTCAACACTTTACTGCTGACTCTCTCTCACTGAGCTGTGAGGACCAGAGAGACTCTACTGGATGGACAGTGAGACGATACACACTCAATCAGACAACTTTTAATTGTTCATCACTTCCTGTATCTACATGTAACATCAGCTCCCTCTCTCCATCACACACTGGAGTTTACTGGTGTCAGTCTGAATCTGGAGAACGCAGTGATTCTGTCAACATCACAGTACACAGTGAGTCTTTATCACTTCTCATCAGTAGAATTTAATACATAAACCAGACCAAACATAAAAATATATTCTTAATAATAGACATTACATGATATTTCTAGTAATTAAATATAAAATCCTGTTTACTCTCCTCTGCTGAAAACTTTTTTAATATTTGAAAATAATTAAGGAAATTAATATTTTACTGAACACAGTGTCAGTATCTACTCCAGATAAACAATTACATTAAACATTTCAAGACATGAATCTCTCAGTTTCCTTCTGTAAGTCACGGTTATAATAACTGCATCGTTGTACTGGCATTTCTATAACCTGAGTTAATGATGAAAGCTTGTACATACTGTATTTGTTTTATTCACAGCTAGTTTTATTTTACTGCTGTGTTCATTAAATAACAAAATTGAACACTAGAATAATTGTCATATTATTGCTACATTGCATATTAAACAAAAGGTTTAATGACTTTCATTCATATAACCAGTGATTTCCTACAGTGCAGTTTGTTGTAGATTTTAATGTCCATTGATATGTTTTGGTCATGTGACCTCTTTCCTGTAGTCATCATTTATGATCCATACCAAGTAGCAGTAAAAATAAATACAGATCAGGAGTCAGTACAGACATGAAAATCTACCATTCACAGATATTTTTATATAAATATATATCCTAGATAGATATGTAGTGATGTCCAGCAGGTATGTACACAATTATATGTGTTATTTTAAAAACTTACTCCTAAAGCAACAAACATTAACCTTAAATCCTTTACACTTCTGTCTCAGACACATGCTCAGATCATTTATTTAGCTTAGCACATGTTATTATAGCCTCCTAGTTACCTGATATAAAGTGTTCTTTATAGAGGATTCAGCATTTTACAATGTAATAGAATTGAATATTATTATTTTTGCTGCTATTGTTACATCTTCCACAATCTTCTGGTCTTAAATATGGCAGTTTGTTTCTACAGCAGTGTCACATGGAACAGATCATTAGAGGTCTGCATGTTAAAATTATACTTTTACACACTTTGTGTTTTTATTGTTGCTTTTCTCTTTCCTACAGATGGTGATGTGATCCTGAACAGTCCTGTCCATCCTGTAACTGAGGGAAATCCTCTGACTTTACACTGTTTATATCGAAACACAAAGATCTCAACTGGTATTGATTTCTATAAAAATGATTCAATCCTCCAGAATCAGACTACAGGAGTGATGACCATCAGCAGTGTGTCAAAGTCAGATGAAGGTTTCTACCACTGTAAACATCCAGAGAGAGGAGAGTCACCGAAAAGCTGGATTTCAGTCAGATGTGAGGAAATTCTTTCTTCTTATATGAATTAGATTTGTTACAATTTGATTTTACTATGTAGTGTTTAAATAGATAATCAGGTTCCCTTCTTTTTTATACAGATTCACCTTCTTCAGCTACTGGTGTAATTATAGGACTGAGTTTGACTTTCACATTTGTCATCATAATGATCGTAATGATCATGTTGTTTCACCACAAAAAGAAAAAAGGTTTGATTTTCAGTATTTGTGTCTGTAGAACAATAAGCCACACAAAACCTGTTGCCATGATGTATTTGCAATTTCAGATAAATAATGTTGCTTCTAGTGCTTTTTTTCCACATGTTCATGTTTCACAAATATTTTTACTCACACCACTGCTGTACTTTGTTGAGAAGATGCAGCATATCAGACTCCTTCTACAGTAAATCAGGACACCACTCAGCCTCCAGGTCAGTCTGTGATATCACTTAACACCTGATTTTTATTTTTATTTTTGGACAAAAGTTAAACGTTTCCTCTAAAGATTTTTATTTTTACTATTTTAATAGCTGATGATAATGTTTATGAAAGTGCAGATGTAACAGTCACAGGTATGGACTATATAGAGTTTTGTAGCTAAATATGAGACAGAGGCAATAAAACATTACAATATTGTTGTACCTCTTTTTTCTCTTCTAGATGTTTCTGCAGCTGGAACCAGCAGTATAATCAACTCACAGGCTCTCACTAGAAACCAGAAACAAAACAGTAAGAATATAAAATATAAAAGCGATATAAAATAAGAAACTAGGAAAACAATACTGTGTCTATGATCTTCTATAGATGCTGGTGCAGGACCAAGTGATGTGATTTATGCTGATATTGAAATGAAAAACCAAAAGAAACCTAAGAGGAAACAGGGTAGGATAATTTTGTTTACAGTGCAACATGGCTAATAAATTAGATTTCATGTAACTTCAATTATTTTCTAGTTATTCATCTTAAAGCATAGTATCCAGCAACATCTACGCATTTTTCAGGAACTACAGTGAAAATAATAAAATGTATAAAATGTAAATGTACAGTAGATGTGGGGATTCATAGGGTATAATATGAAAAGTGTTTTATTTTAGCGAATACTAAATCAGTTGTTGTTGCCATTAGGAAAGAGCAGTAAGGGAGATGATACTGTTTACTCAGAACTGAAGCAAAACACAGATGAAGGTAAGATCTGCTTAAAGAAAATATATTCTCTCTCCAGATATTTACATTTGTGGCATTTGGAAGATGCTTTTATCCAGAGTGACTTGCAATGATCTCAGGTATACAACTGAATTTAGATTTGGTCTGTGATTAATGTAAACACAATGGTTTAGGACTACAGTTTGCACTCGAGTCTTCATCAGTGAACAGTTATAACCTCAACAGTGATAAAACTATAATGAATGGACATTTGGGGTCACCCAGATGAGGATGGGTTTCCTTCTGAATCTGGTTCCTCTTAAGGTTTCTTCCTCATACCAGCTCAGGACGGTTTTCCTCAATACTGTTGCCACTGGCTCAGTTATTAGAGATAAACTTACATGGACTGGTTTATAAATAAAAATGTATATTTTTAATCAATTTACTTCTATTTTCTGCATTGGGACGATGTTCACTGATAAACGTGTACTACAAATAAAATGTAATAGAATTGAGCAGTTGAGGGTGAAGGGTCCTGCTCAGCAGCCCAGCAGTGGCAGCTTGATGGTGTTTAGAATTAAACTCCTGACCTTTTTATCAGAATACAACATCTTAACCACTGAGCTACCACTTCTCCAAATGTATTGTCTTAGCAAACATAGAAATTTACCCTACATTCATTATTATGGCAGATGCTTTTACAAATACAGCATTGCACAAAACCCAGAGTGGTAAACCAGTAACCAGAAGTGCAGCATTGCTAACTGCATTTTATTGGTCCTGTAATTGTACACTGCACATTGACAATAAAGTTGAAACTACTCTAAACTAATCTAATCTAATCTTAAAATTGAATTTAAAAAATCCCCCTCTCTAAACATGCACTCTTCCAGTCACCCCTGTTCAGCAAGAAATGGACCATTCCAAGCTTCTCCCCTGAGTTTGGTGTAGAAAACAGGAAACTGTTTCACTTGTGAAGTTCATAGCAGACAAAAAGAGTAGTTTTTAGGTTTTAGGAGTTTATTGTTCGTGTCTGCAGCACACTGTAAGTAACTACAGTATATTTATAATTTGACTGCATAAATGTAAAAACTATAAGCTTTTCTGACAGATTCTACATTTAATTTGTACAAAGAATTACATGTTTCCTAAATCACATTAGATTCCTTTAATGTGTCTTTATCAGTGTACATTTATATCAGTATTATAGTTATTTAAACACTGATATATTGTAGCACCTCCGTTAGTGCATAAGAGCTATAAAGTTGTTTAGATATCCACAGGGCCTGCATGATGTTAGTGCATTGTATAAGTAGTTAACAATATTGTATTTTTATATTTCTTTGTGGTAATTATTATTTCACTTAATAATTATATTGTCTTATATTCTGTAAATGCACATTGATGTGTGTATTTTATGTTTACAGAACCATGCACGCACACACACACGCATGCACAGATATGAGATTTTATTCCTGTAACTGGACGGCCTTCAACAAATCTGGAATAACACCAACAATCCTAAGATTTTGGCCAAGTTTAATAGAGTAGAAATGAGAACTGAGACATGCAGTACTGTAGGTACCATAAAGACACTGTTTATAAGACATTATGTGGTACAATTTCAGTAATCAGTTTAATATTATTATCATTTCTGGATCACTCAAACTAAAGACAGTAGATATCTGTGAACATCACAATCACAACAAGGGTTTATTTGGTAGCTGCAGCAAAATCATTAAACATGGTGATTTTCTATCTGCTTTACATTTACATCTTTATAAATTCATTTTGGTAATAGAGTGTGGAATTTACACATATATAAAATAGATGTGCTTCTTATCTCACCAATGTTAAAATAAATAAAACTGCATGGTTGATGAGGTCATGGACAGTTTTAGGATGAACTTATAGAAATCATACAGCAATTATGACATTTATGTGGCTCCTTCTGCTGAAAACTGATTTATCAGATCCACTGAAAGTTCTTTGTAGTTGTCTAGTATGTGGTTAATTTTGAAGCATAAACTAGCTCATTATCTAGCAGCTAGCTGGCTGCTTCATTACATTATGCTTCATAACATAAAACTACGGTGAGCTGCAGGGCCAAGAAGTGGAAATGGCTAACTAATTATCGAATGTGAATCTGACGCATCTGCACAAACTGAAACTAGCAGCATTGTGATGTTATTACATCTGCTAACTGTCTTTACTTACTTTTACACAAATGTTGGTTTTGTGTGTCAATGAATAATTGTGATCATTGTGAACATTTGTTCGTATATTCTGAAAGTTGGAGAAATGTTTGTAATTGGTTGCATGTGATTTTTAGAAGTTTGCTATGAGATTATGACACAAACATGAAGAATGATATAATGTTTTTGTAATCTTTTACAGATGCTGCTGCTGGACCGAGTGATGTGACTTATGCTAAAATTGACCTAAAAAAACTAAAGAAACCCAAGAAAAAACAAGGCAGGACAAAAATTACTTTTTTTTTATATTTATTACACTTTTATATTTCATTTAAACCCTAGTTTGATTGTCTGTTTTCTTAAAACACATTATTCAGTAACCACTATGATAAATGTAAAAACTACCATGAAAATAACTGGAGATGTAACTGTACTGTAGCTGTGGAAGTTTAAAGGTTTAATATGAATAGATTATTATATTAGTTACATTAGTTACTGTTACCCACTAGGAAAGAACAACGAGGGATCTGACACTTTGTACTCAGAGCTGAAGAAGAACATAGATAAAGGTAAGATAAGCTCAAAGAGAAAACACAATCTCTCCAGACAATAGCATTATGTAGGCAAACTAATATTTATGCTACATTTAAACTATATTCAGATGTCGTTATTATGATAAGAAATGGGAAAAACTTTTATGAAGAAACACCTGCAAGGAAGAATAAATCTGGAAGTCTGACATAAATACCATCCAAATGACCATACAAGTTACTTGATCTAAAGCATTTGGTGGTATTTGTAATCATTTGTATAGTCATTATATAATGAATGATTATAAGTGGTAGGGGGGGCAGTAGCTCAGTGTTAAAGGCTCTGGGTTACTAACTGGAAAGTCAGTGGTTCACGGCCCAGTATCGCCAAGCTGACACTCTTGTGGCTATTGAACAAGGCCCTTAACCCTCTGTGCTCCAGGGCTGCTGTATCATGGCTGATGCTGCACTTTGACCCCAGCTTCCTTACATAGCTGGAATATGTGAAGAAAGAATTTCACTGTGAATTTCACAGGAACTTTTAGATTAGTTTGGTTTAAATCAGTTGTAACTGGTTCAGGACGGTACTGCTGCATGTGATTTTTAGAAGTTTGCTATGAGATTATGACACAAACATGAAGAATGATAAAGTTTCTGTAATCTTTTATAGATGCTGTTGCTGGACCAAGTGATGCGACTTATGCTAAAATTGACCTTAAAAAACAAAAGAAACCCAAGAAAAACCAAGGTAGGACAAAAATCTTTCAGTAAATTTTTAGCCACTGTTTATTAGATTTCATTTTAAGCGGTTGTTTGATTGGCTGTTATCTTAAAGCACAGTGTTCACACAGATTGATTAGAAAGTGGATTTGTAATAATTTGTATAGTCATTATATAATTAATGATTATTGGGGGGGCAGTAGCTCAGTGGGTAAGGCTCTGGATTACTAATTGAAAGGTCGGTGGTTTAAGCCCCAGTATCGTCAAGCTGCCACTCTTGTGGCCCTTAAATAATAGTAAAGAAAGAACATGTACTTTTTAACAGCATAGTAAAAATCTTTCTTTCTTTACTATTATCACCATTTTTACATTAGATGATGAAAATATTAAGCCAAAATATCTCTGAGCCGCTCTGGTGGTTGTACTGCTCCAGACCCTTCACAGAGAAGAAGAGTTTAGCAATTGCTAAGTTACATGTCAGTTTTTAGACTAAATGTATTTTCATTTTTCAGTTTAATTACAGTGCAAAAGATTTTATTTATTTCAGAAATGCACTTAAATATGCTCAGTAATTAATGGTGCAATAATTAACATGTACAAAGAAAATATTTTACATTTGGCAGGAACATTTAGTTCAGTTGGATTTACAGAAATATTTTTAAATGTTTAATTAATAACACCCAGTAATAGTTAAATCATTAATAACTAAACAATATAAAATGGCATTTTCCATAGGTCCATGAAGAAAGTCTAAAGTCTCCAATCAGGAACTGCTGATTCAGCTAAAGTACATGGTAAAAACATAGGGGTCATTACGTAGTTTCTGTATTTGTGTTCTTCTTTTTTCTAATCTGAACATTGTACAAACTCCTGATAGTGATATTAAAAGAGGAAGAGGGAAGAGGAAGCTGTGTTTATATCTAAATTTTTATATTTAACAATGTAACAGAATTATACTCACGTCAACTCAAGTTGTTATTCATTAGATCAGAATAATGTATAATCTGGCAGTAGATTAAGTGTTAATTGGTTTATTTTAATACTGATTTCATGCTCAGTTACAAAAAACTAATACAATTAAGCTTATATGGTTTATAAACGTATACATTTTTATAGCTTATATGGACGTTGTTTTTGCAAGTTTCATTTATGTATGTTTGTGTTTATTTACTCATTTATGTTATTTGCCTGTTAGTGTAATGCAAAAAAGACACTTTCAGCACTGGATGATAATCAGATATTTTGACTGCACTGCTTTAAACAGTAATAATGCAGTATTGCCCTTGAGTCACTGTGTTTCCTTCATACATAGAATGATATTGTGTCTGTTTTTTGTTAAAAAAATTTTTTACTATAAACAAGATTTTACCTTTAATTGTTTCAAGTTTACTGCTTCTATATGTAACTTCCTACTTTTCATATTACAATTATAATTTTATATTTTTCCATTATTAAAAAGGAAGAAGTTAAATTATATTATATATTATAATAAAGAAATATATATATTTTTTTACATTTTAATATAATTGGCTTTTTTATTTCTTGTCATTCAATTTTAATGTTTTAATTGTCATTTATTATTTTTATTTTGTAACTAATTTAAGCAGTACTTAACTATACATTTTAAGCTTGTATTTTTATATACATTAGCATAAATAAAGTTTTTCCAAAAAGCAGCTCTGTTTAATTTTTCATTGTACTGCTTATTTTCCTTAATAAATGAAATCATCATTTGAAAACTACATGTTGTATTTACTCAGGTTATATTTGTGTGAGATTAAAATTTGCTTGATGATCTGACATTTAAATGTGGCAAAAATGCAAATAAATAAATAAATAAATCAGGACATTTTCACAGTACTGTATAATAATAATAATAATAATTATATAATAATAATAATAATAATAATAATAATACTTGATACACCTCATTAATTTTACATTTCTAACGTTGCTGCTACAAAAACATCAATACACAGAATCCTTGTGTTTGTCAGATTTCAGCCTGAGAGCAACTCGAACTCCCAGCAACCACTGCAGCCTGTGAATATTGCCGCCATGAACTCAGCCTTTCAGAAAAAGCAGAACAAATGAAATTCTCTCCTTTTTTACTTTAAACAAACAAAAAGTTTAAGTTACTCACCTCTCCAACTCAGCGCTGTTAGCTGCCATCAAAACCATGCGGATGTCGTCTCTTCATTTTCACAAACGATTTGAAACAAAATTCACACACTACCACATTCAGCTCATGTACAAGGCATTTAATCAATTAATCATTGTCCACAGGAGGTTTCAACATCCTACTTGGGGCTCAAGTGCCACCCATTTGGAGCTGACCGGCCCACTTGGAGCTTAAGTCCCACCCACTTGGCTCCGACCTCTGTTTATGCCCAAATTGTTGTAGTAGACAAAAGCTATGAAAAGTAAATGGAACAGAGAAACGCAGCAGGCTAACAGGCTTAGTAACAAATAAAATTGTATTAATTTACTGCTGCTGCTATTTGCTGCTTTTAGCTTTAGTGTTTCTTTGCACCATTTTAATGGAATCCATCACTATGTTGTGAGCGAACTGATTGTGCAACCTGATGCTCGCGAGTCACAACAGAACAGATCCAGTGTGACTCTCTTGAAGAACTTTATTTAACTACACAATTTTCACATGAAGATTCTACAGTTTTTGCTCACTGTGCTGATGTTTCACCTTCATCCGTATCACCAGTGTGTTTTCTTTTCACGTGCTTGTGCATCACTGTGTACTTCCATCCCACACAAAATCAGCTTTGCATAACTTCCAGGTTCAGTTTTCTTTCTCCAAAAAACATATTTTTTCAGCTTTTTTTGGCCATAGCTAATATGCTGTTTGTTGTACAATAAAAAAAATTATATCCTGGCAATCCTCTGGTCAAAAGAAAGAAAATGACTGATTATATATATATATATATATATATATATATATATATATATATATATATATATATATATATATATATATATATATATATATATATATATATATATATATATATATATATATATATATATATATATATATATATATATATATATATATATATATATATATATATATATATATATATATATATATATATATATATATATATATATATATATATATATATATATATATATATATATATATATATATATATATATATATATATATATATATATATATATATATATATATATATATATATATATATATATATATATATATATATATATATATATATATATATATATATATATATATATATATATATATATATATATATATATATATATATATATATATATATATATATATATATATATATATATATATATATATATATATATATATATATATATATATATATATATATATATATATATATATATATATATATATATATATATATATATATATATATATATATATATATATATATATATATATATATATATATATATATATATATATATATATATATATATATATATATATATATATATATATATATATATATATATATATATATATATATATATATATATATATATATATATATATATATATATATATATATATATATATATATATATATATATATATATATATATATATATATATATATATATATATATATATATATATATATATATATATATATATATATATATATATATATATATATATATATATATATATATATATATATATATATATATATATATATATATATATATATATATATATATATATATATATATATATATATATATATATATATATATATATATATATATATATATATATATATATATATATATATATATATATATATATATATATATATATATATATATATATATATATATATATATATATATATATATATATATATATATATATATATATATATATATATATATATATATATATATATATATATATATATATATATATATATATATATATATATATATATATATATATATATATATATATATATATATATATATATATATATATATATATATATATATATATATATATATATATATATATATATATATATATATATATATATATATATATATATATATATATATATATATATATATATATATATATATATATATATATATATATATATATATATATATATATATATATATATATATATATATATATATATATATATATATATATATATATATATATATATATATATATATATATATATATATATATATATATATATATATATATATATATATATATATATATATATATATATATATATATATATATATATATATATATATATATATATATATATATATATATATATATATATATATATATATATATATATATATATATATATATATATATATATATATATATATATATATATATATATATATATATATATATATATATATATATATATATATATATATATATATATATATATATATATATATATATATATATATATATATATATATATATATATATATATATATATATATATATATATATATATATATATATATATATATATATATATATATATATATATATATATATATATATATATATATATATATATATATATATATATATATATATATATATATATATATATATATATATATATATATATATATATATATATATATATATATATATATATATATATATATATATATATATATATATATATATATATATATATATATATATATATATATATATATATATATATATATATAGCAGATATGTCACACAGTACATCAAACAGTACATGTGTGGTGCTCAGAATTATTGCACTATTTAAGTAACATTTATTAAAACTATTTAGAAAATTTGGATTTTTTTATGATTTTAAAAATAGCATTATAACTTTATTAACTAGTTTTCAAAAACCAACATCACATTTATTTATGCAAAAAAAAGAAATAACTGAACCCGTTGTTTTTGTTTAGTGTTCAGTGAGAGAAATCTCTTCTGTTTTGGGCTTGAACAAGTGCACTGAAGTCAGGTTGAATATCTGAGGTGGAAATGCAAAGGACAGCACACAAATGATCATCACTAAGTGAAGATTTGTATCTGGATCTAGATCTGTATTTTTCTACATTCTGCATCAATTTTTCTTTTTTAAGGTTAGTTGATATATTTGAGGGCTAAGAGCTCATTTCTTGGAAACTGTCCACACATTCAGTGATGTGCATAAGTGCACTGATGAAGTTAATTAAGAAAAACAATAGTGGCCTCCAAAATAAAAGCCATGTAAATGTATTTTGTGCACCATCACAAATTAATAGGTGACACTGTTAAACCTTTACTTACTCGTGTTTGTAGTAAAATAAAATACCCAGGTCTGATATAAATGATTGTATTTTGCAAGATTTTTCAAACATACACTTAATCTTGATATCATTTGATAGACCTCATTAATTATTCTGAATTATGATAAAAACCTACTTTTGCGAACTAGTCCTAGGTTTTTTGCTTGATTGTAATCAATCCAGTGCAGAAATGGTTAGTGAACAGTGATCATCAATAAATATAAAAAAAAGCTGAACTTTCAGGTAAACAAAACGTTCAAAATAGAAAGGTCACTTTTACTAAAATGATTATAACTCATGAATGGAATGAGATCTTCACAAAACTTTACACATGTATCAGATTAATCTTTGTACAAATTTATAAAATTGTGTAGCTTTGCTACTTGGTGCTGCTATAAGATGGGAAAATATAATAACAGCTATAACTACAGAACTATTAGTCTAATCAGCCTAAAAATTGTCCCACAGTGTCTAAAAAAAGTCTAAAAAAACATGGCCACCATCGGCCAATCAATTTAGAGCACCTTTTACACAATGTTAAAAGAGGCCGATCGGAAGGAAACTCGGTGGGCATGTTCCTAATGTCTTAGGTAGGAACTTGACTTTATAACCATTTTTCATTCCTCTGAATTCTAATCCTGTGCATCCTCATCGCTCTACATGAAAATTGCATCTCTTACTCTCTTACCTCTCTCTCTCTCTCTCTCTCTCTCTCTCTCTCTCTCTCTCTCTCTCTCTCTCTCTATATATATATATATATATATATATATATATATATATATATATATATATATATATATATATATATATATATATATCAAGATATTTATAGAGGAGACTGATAAGAGACTGATCCCCTTAAAGGGATTAAGATTAAGTCTAATCTACCCCGATGGGGCCCCCACAGGCTCTGGTCATGGAACAGGAAGTTGACACTCTCTTGAAAAAGGCAGCCATCAAGGTGGTCCCTCTGTCAGACAGCCGGTACTTCATAGTTCCCAAAAAGGACCCTAGATCAGAGAATGTTCCTAAGGTACCCTCAGCCGTCCCACAACCTGTTATGATTAAGCATTCTCTCCTCCTGCCTTTCAGGCCCCGGACCAGGAGAAGCTTAACTGACTATGTACAGTGCGACATATACGTCCACTGAACAGAACTGTGGAGGAAGTCGGAGAAGCTGTTCGTCTGCTATGGCCCTCCGAAGAGAGGTCTCCCTGCAAATAAGCAGATGCTCAGCAAATGGATTGTGGATGCTATCTCTTCCTCTTATAAGTCCTCTATTCTACACACTTCCAGTTTACGTATGTAACCATGGTTCACAGAGGGAACAAGATGCTGCCTCTCCATGCTACACTGCCTGCATCCCTGCAGCACTTCCTTTTCTCCAGAAGCTAGCTCTGGTTTCACTCCATGTGCTTTTATGCTTCCTGGTCGTGATGTCACCCCACTGGCGATGCCACGTTTTCCATTGTACTGATTACACACGTGTTTCAGAGCGTGACAACAGAGCGTTCCCAAAGCATTTTGACGCAGCGTGTTGTTCTGTCGGGAAACCATGGTTACTTACTTAATCTGGAGATGTTCACTTACTGCTGAATATATCCCACCCATTGTCAAGTGCCAGTGTAATGGGATACTAAAAATGTTATACAACTTCACCTGTCAGTGATTTTATTGTCATAGCTGATTGGTGTAAGGAATGAGTTTATGTGCCTACAATCAACAGTTAGTCTCTTGACCTCTTTCTGTTAAACATGTTTGTCGGTTTGCCTCAAACCTTCAATTATCTGCATGTTCACCTGGAAATTTCTATTAGCACAATCATTTAAAGCTAAAATAAAACATTCTGATGTTTAATTTCCGCCTGTTGCTATGATCTGAATATTTTTCTGACTGCTTGTATGCTGCTCAGTTGCTTTTATACGTGTCAGCAAAATAAGACTTTTTAAGCCTGCTAACACAAAATCTCTCTGTCTCTCTCTCTCTCTCTCTCTCTCTCTCTCTCTCTCTCTCTCTCTCTCTCTCTATATATATATATATATATATATATATATATATATATATATATATATATATATATATATATATATATATATATATATCAAGATATTTATAGAGGAGACTGATAAGAGACTGATCCCCTTAAAGGGATTAAGATTAAGTCTAATCTACCCGATGGGGCCCCACAGGCTCTGGTCATGGAACAGGAAGTTGACACTCTCTTGAAAAGGCAGCCATCAAGGTGGTCCCTCTGTCAGACAGCCGGTACTTCATAGTTCCCAAAAGGACCCTAGATCAGAGAATGTTCTAAGGTACCCTCAGCCGTCCCACAACCTGTTATGATTAAGCATTCTCTCCTCCTGCCTTTCAGGCCCGGACCAGGAGAAGCTTAACTGACTATGTACAGTGCGACATATACGTCCACTGAACAGAACTGTGGAGGAAGTCGGAGAAGCTGTTCGTCTGCTATGGCCCTCCGAAGAGAGGTCTCCCTGCAAATAAGCAGATGCTCAGCAAATGGATTGTGGATGCTATCTCTTCCTCTTATAAGTCCTCTATTCTACACACTTCCAGTTTACGTATGTAACCATGGTTCACAGAGGAACAAGATGCTGCCTCTCCATGCTACACTGCCTGCATCCCTGCAGCACTTCCTTTTCTCCAGAAGCTAGCTCTGGTTTCACTCCATGTGCTTTTATGCTTCCTGGTCGTGATGTCACCCCACTGGCGATGCCACGTTTTCCATTGTACTGATTACACGTGTTTCAGAGCGTGACAACAGAGCGTTCCCAAAGCATTTTGACGCAGCGTGTTGTTCTGTCGGGAAACCATGGTTACTTACTTAATCTGGAGATGTTCACTTACTGCTGAATATATCCCACCCATTGTCAAGTGCCAGTGTAATGGGATACTAAAAATGTTATACAACTTCACCTGTCAGTGATTTTATTGTCATAGCTGATTGGTGTAAGGAATGAGTTTATGTGCCTACAATCAACAGTTAGTCTCTTGACCTCTTTCTGTTAAACATGTTTGTCGGTTTGCCTCAAACCTTCAATTATCTGCATGTTCACCTGGAAATTTCTATTAGCACAATCATTTAAAGCTAAAATAAAACATTCTGATGTTTAATTTCCGGCCTGTTGCTATGATCTGAATATTTTTCTGACTGCTTGTATGCTGCTCAGTTGCTTTTATACGTGTCAGCAAAATAAGACTTTTTTTAAGCCTGCTAACACAAAATCTCTCTGTCTCTCTGTCTCTCTCTGTCTCTCTCTCTCTTTCTTTTCAAGTGTGATGGGTTCTTAAGAGAACAGGAAGTTTCGAGGCTACAACACAGACAGTTGTCACATAGTCAGTCAGTGTGTCAGCCATTAATAGGACATGATGGAGCTTCATCCACTTTATCTGATGCTCTGTAAGTAAATTCTCTGTCTATCTTCATTGCAGTCATTTTTACTGTAGTGAATTACAATTTGAATGAACAGGCTACAATTTCTGATATCCATATCTGTGTAATTATTTCATTTGTCTAATGCTAAGGTTTAACATTAATTTTCAAATTAACAGTAATTTTTTTTTTTTTTGTGGTTTTACATTAATACAATGTATTGTATGAGTAAAATATTAAATATATTCTATTTATTTCTTTACATTTGCATTCTGGTGTTTCTCAAATCTATAGAGCAGCTGATGATTTTAACTGTTTTTACACATTGGTAATTTATATCTGTTTTGATTTTACATTTAATACTTTCTTTTACATTTATTTGGATATTTTGTGAGAAGCAGTAAAATGCTGCAGGTTATAGACAGTGCCAAACAGACAGTGTGAATACAGAATGCTGTGTGTGCAATTTATTTAGAAATGAATTGACTTTTTTGAAATTGTATTAAACTATAACTGTGCATGACACATTAGTGCAGGCTGCAAGACCAAGCACACATTTATTTTAAGGTTTTTCACACTAATTACTGTGATAAAACCCTGACACATAAGTGGTAACAGGAAATAAACAGAACAGAATGTACTCCATGAATAAACAAACACTATACTTGTTAATTAATTGCTGTAGTATCAAATGTTAAAAAAAAATTATGATTAGTGGAAAATATTTATTTTTGTCATGGTCACAGTAAAACTGCTTTGTATTGGGCCAAATTTCATCACTTTTATTAATTTAATATAAATTCAGACCCTCAAGTGCTTTTTACTTTACTATATGTGTCCTTTTTTCTCTCCTTTAGTGCTGACTGGAATCATCCACTGTGCACAAACAGGTGATTAAAGTACATTACATTTATTACAGTCTGTAATATGCATGAAAAAAACTGTCTCTTTTTTTGATCGATGATTAAGACAAGATCTCAAATTTGTAAGAAAAAATAAAGGGGGGGGGGGCAAAACGTGGCAGCTTGGTTTTAATGAGAGGATCTCTTAACCACTGAGCTACCACTTCCTTATCCTACACTTTCTGTGTTAACCTTTGATTAGTTTGCCTATTTGTTTACTATCCTTGTTTACTTTACTCATTTGAATGTCTCATTTGTATCCATGTTGTTGTTCAGTGATAGCTGTATTAGATGTAAAGCTAAAGCATTTTTATTTGTTAATAGTTTGGGTTTATTTGCTCATTTTAGGTTTGTTAAATATGGAATTGTAAATATAAGGATTTCAAGGATTTATAATGATGTTATGCAAATTATCCACGAGTAACTATTTACATAAGCTTGATTACTTACATTCGAAATGACAGTGTACAGAGATGGAGCTTTTCCGTTTCATGTATTTAGTGAAGAAACTTTGGTCGTATACATCAGCAGACTTTTAAATGCAAACTAACTCAGATTGGTTCACATTGTTGCTTTTGATTAGCAATGATGCTTCTACTATTAAAGTTAACAATGGATAGTGACTATAATTTTTGGATTTCTGAGTAAATGTACTTGTCCCCTGCCTCTAACAACATTTTACAGGTTGTTGCAGATAATTTTCAGTTGATTTCAGATAATCCAGAGAATTTTCAGGGAGAATCTAATGAGAGAATATAAATTATTATGAAGATTCATTTCCCACTTCAATCAATCATACTATGTAATCCAATGCATGTGGGTAGTGTACAGGCATTTGCACACAGTTTTATGTGAATTGAGTGTGCAGTGTGGATACATGGCTTCATTTACAAAATCAATTCTAGGCTTGCTTTGAATTAAAGGATGTACAGTACTGTGCAACAGGGTTTAGGCAGTTCTGAAAAATAAATTCTGTAAAGTGAGAATGCTTTTACAAGGGACAGACTTAAACTTATAAAGAACATCTTATTCATTATTATTACCACATTATCTGTGTAAAGCTGCTTTGAGACAATATACATAGTGCCAACATTAGCTGCTAACCTGTAAGTGGCTAGCAGCTAACACTAGCATTATGGATTCTTTATTCTTTACTTTGGGTCCAGCATAAAAAGTTTTAATTAAAAGGAGAAAATCCTGAAATTTTGCAAATTGAGGGAGTGAATGAATGAAGGATGGAAGGAATGAAGACAGTTGTTAAATTATGCTATTTAGAGATAAATGTAGAGATAAATGGTTTAGTGATAATAATGGAAAATGGAATTACTGTGTAATGTATGGAATCATAGCAAGTCACCACCTTCCCACAACACTATATAACAAATTATGCAGCTCCATCATAACTACATATGAGCTACTTGTGGGTAATAACAGGATGCATGATGCTGTGAAGTAATTTCACACATTCCCAAATAATAAAGGATTTGATGGACTTATTATGAACATGGAAGACTGGGATATGAAGACTGTTACTTAGAACTTCTACAAATAAAAAAAATATATATATTTGTACAATTGTTATTTTCAGGTGTGTGTGTGTGTGTGTGTGTGTGTGTGTGTGTGTGTGTGAGAGAGAGAGAGAGAGAGAGAGAGAGAGAGAGAGAGAGAGAGAGAGAGTAGACTTGCAGTGATGAGTAAAGATGTGTTTTAATGAAACTCAGTTAACCTCAGTGAATTTCTTATAGCATTAATGTGTAAGATTTCACACCTTTTTTTTTTATAATTGCTGAAAATCCTTAAGACCTGACTAAAGATTAATTGCCAAGTGTGCAATTTAAAAATTAATATTGATTGTGAATCCAAAACTTTCTGACAGAACGTAAACTATTATATGTGACATTCTGTATATTGCATTTATAATCTTTAATGGTGCAGATAATTAATTCATACTTTCAAAATAGTATTGCTTTTCTTTTTACAGAGGGACCCAAACCTGTGGTGATTATAACACCTGGTACACATGTGTTTAGTGGAGAGAAAGTGACTTTGAAGTGTGAGCTACAGGGAGGAGACACTGAGTGGACATACAGCTGGTATAAGACTGATGACAGAAATCCCTCATTCAGCACAACACAGGAGTTCAGCCGTGACTCAGTTACAGACTCTGACAGTGGTGAATACACCTGCAGTGGGAGGAGACACAGTGACTCTCAGAACTCAGAGATCAGTGATCCTGTTACACTCACTGTATTAAGTATGTGTGTGTGTTTGTTACTTTGATATGTTATTACAATATATATATGTATATGTGTCAAATTTATCAGAAATTTCACCTTTCAGATTTGTTGTAGATTATTTTTCAGTGAACTACACTGTCAATCATCTATAACTGTAACTCACACTGATTATAATGACTTTTAATGTTTACTTTTTTATTATCAGGGCACTGAATTATTTAAATTACTAGCGAACTAATTTGCCAGTCTGAATGGTAGAACATGGTTTTGCTCCAAATGCTATATGAAAAACATACTATATTTAATAATCAATCTGCTCCTACTGTCATTATTCTGCATGTTTGAAATAAGATTATATTGTTTCACAGTTTCACAAAGTTTTGTTGTTCCGTGGTTCTTTTTTCAGGAAAAATCTGTAACTTTTTAAATAGCTAATGATAAATGCAGTTTGTGGCACAGGTTTTCAACCCAAGCTTTTAAAAGCACATCATTTACTAGTTTTTTCTTTAGCATACACACAAGATCTAGAGCACATTTTAGTGAAACAAAGTCTCTGTAACACATCAGCTGCTCCAAAAGAGACCCACCTTTACTGACTAGAGGCATTCAGCAATAAAAATATATTTCTTAAATATACAATTACAAAACACGCTGCGCATGCTTCTGTTTTCGCTTCTGGGTCGGCGGCCATCTTGCCGTTATTATCCCACGCCACCAGGTGTTTAAAGACAACAAGACATCAGCTCAGTGTGAGAGCAAGAAATCCCGGAAGTCACAACTGCTTCAGGAATGTACCAGAGAGGTTTAAGTGGGGGGAAAGTGAAGGGAGTATGGAGGTATGAAGTGAAGAGGAAAACGAAAGATCTTTAGGTAATAGCTGTGTAGAAGTAAGGAATAAACGGGGGGATGGAAGAAAAGTAGCGATGTAGAAGAATCAGATGAAAAGAGTAGAGAAAGTATAACATGTATAATAAGGTTTGGAGATCAATATGATGTGGGCAAAATTAATCCACTAAAACTGACAAAGATCATAAATAAACATATAGAAAATATTGATTTCGCTTTAGTTCTTTCTGATGGAAACTAAAGTTTCTTCTTTATTAAAGGATAATAAAGAAGAACAAGTAAATAAATTATCAAATTAAAGGATATATTAGGAATTAAAGTTTTCAGCAAAAAAGTAAAAGTAGGAGCTGAAAGGGGATTATTGTTGGTGTTCCTCTTACCATTAATATGGAAGATTGTAAAGCTACTTAAAGGGCGGAAGATAATGAATGTGCAAAGGATAAAATTAGGGGTAGAGGGAAACAGAAGGGAAACTGAAACAGTAGTAATTTAATTTCAAGGGGAGGACATTTCTAAAAGAGTAATGTTGGGTGTAATGAACTACATTGTAAGAGAGTATATACCAGGTCCAGTGAGATATTGTGAGTGCCAAAAGGTTTGGGCAAAAGGTTTGTTGCTCCAAGATGTTGATTCTCTTTCCATCCACACCATGATAGAGCAGTTTAAACACCTTCAATGTTCCTGGTCTTACTCCCTTTCCACTTGGTCTCCTGAACACACAACATATCTACCTTTCTCCTCTCCATCATATCAACTATCTCTCTCCCTTTACCAGTCATAGTACCAACATTTAAAGTACTAACCCGAACCTCCACTCTCCTACACTTCTCCTTTTCTTGCTGTCTCTGTAGACGTCTTCCTCCTCTCCTTCTCCTCCTTCGGCCAACAGCAGCCCAAATTCCACCAGTACCCTGTTGAATAACAGTACCTGTGGTGGTTGTTGGTAACCCGGGCCTCGACCGATTCGGTATGAAATTCTGATATCGTAATCTACATGTTTGATTTGACACATGTTTTACGCTGGATGCCCTTCATAACGCAACCCTCCCCATTTATCTGTGCTTTAGACCGGCACTAAGATTGCACTGGATTGTGCAACCATAATGACTGAGTTACATAATAAAAATAATAAGATGCAAATATAGAGTAAATATAGATGTGTTTATTTACTCGTTTGATGTGTTAAAAATTTTATTATAAATTTGATGCCATTTTTTTATGAACATCATTATAGACTTACTGCATGAAACATGTGAACTGTACTGCAAGTGTGTTTTGCCAAAATGATTACTTACCTTCCAGATGATTATATGCAGAGAAGGAACTTTTCAGCAATTAAAAGGGTTCACACTGTTGCCCTAATGCACTTTAAATTTACTTTATGTGACACGTTTATATGGTGTTATTTTTTTTGGTCATAACTACATAATGGCTTTAATTTGTTGTTTTGTTTTGAATCACCTATTGACTTCAAGACCAAGTGAAGACTGGCATAAGGATGTGTTATAAAAGAGATGTACTTGGATGCAACATTTTAGAGATAAATGTTTAAGTGAGAATTATGGAATGTGGAGTTACTGTGGAATGTTTTGGAATCGTAGCAAGTCACCACCTTCACACAACTTAAATTATGTAGTTTCATCATAACTACATATAAGCAATTTATATGTAATTACAGAATGCAAGATGCTGTGAGGTATTTTCACACATTCCTAAATAATGAAGGATTTCATGGACATAGGTTCATTGAGATATACAGACTACTATTACTTAGACCTTCTACTGAGTATGCAGAGATTCTACTCTGCTCATATCATTTTATTGATTGTTGTGAAAAAACAAAAAACATATTTTTAACATGTTTTTCAGGTTATATGTGTAGTGTTACCTTTTTGGTCTCACTTTTTCCTAAATACCTAATAAATAACCTCAATATTTAATTATTTAGATTTTAAAATGTAATAAAGAAAACAGACACATAATTACACAGCAGTTATTTGTATTATTATTTTTAGTATTATGATTATCCTCTTCTAGCTATTTTGTTAAACAATAGAAAAGTAATTATAAATTGAAATTGATTAGCTTTAGTGAATCTCATCACAGAGACTGTAATCATGTGTTTCATTAGTGAAGTAAAAACACAAAAAAAAAAATTCAAACTCTAAACTTCTGTTAAACTTTTCTTGCAGGAAAACCCAAACCTGTACTCACATCAAACCTTACAGAAGTTCTTACAGGAAACTCAGTGACTCTGTACTGCACACTGAATCTGCAGTCTGAAGGATGGAAGTTTTACTGGAGCAAACACACACAGAGCCGTGATACTGAGACTGAAAAAAATCACTATTTAATCAGATCAATTAGTGTCTCTGATGGAGGTCAGTACTGGTGCAGAGCTGGAAGAGGAAACCCAGTTTACTACACACAGTACAGTGATGCACTTTCACTAAAAGTTACTGGTGAGTAAGAGACTTTCTGTTAAGTGATTCTGCACAACACTGAACACAAACAGCATGTGAGCAGAGTCACAGTATAGTAATATTTACACACCTATATAAAGAGAACTCTTATCTAAGTGTTGTTATTGAGGATAAAGGGACAGTGTGAGCACGGCTGAGCAGCACTGATGTGAGGTGAAATGGAAACAAAGTAAAGAAAGTGTGTGTGTGTGTGTGTGTGTGTGTGTGTGTGTGTGTGTGTGTGTGTGTGTGTGGATAAAGACGTCATGAGAAAGATGTGTAGGTCAAAATTATGGATTCCTTTATATGTTAAAATTTTAATCAGCTTATACTCAGAGTTATTTCTAGCATTATTTTGCATATTTAAAATTGTTGTTATTGTTTACTTTAAATATTTTAATATAAAGTTGAATAATTAAGAAAAAAGAATTGCAAACATAAATTCAGACATGGATAATTAAAAACCTTTACCATTTTGGTATTGAATCGGTTTTCCACACAGTGGGGTTTATTTTTCTATAGAGAATCCTAAACCTGTGGTATTTATTGAGGCTGTAGACATTCAGAGGAAATCACTTGTTTGTATTGATTACCTCTAAAGGCTGTTCAACAAAAGATTAGGTTATGGGTGCCATTATTTTTGTTTATACCATTTTTAGTGGTTTACAAAATATTCTGCTGAAATGAAAATAGAATGTAAAAAAAAACATATTTTTGTTAAATATGGAATAAATATTGATAGATGTTAATTACCTTCTTTTTTCAGGTTTTTAGTTTTAATTTAATTTAGGAAAGGTTGTAGGTTATTGTTTATCATGGAGACGTACCAACAAATGTGTTCAATACTTTTAATTTATTGTTCTCTTACAGACCCCCTTCACTTTTAGAAAAAATGTTTATGTTGTATTGTGAATCATTCAAATTGATATTTTGATCTATAATCTACACTCAGTACCCCATAATGACAAAGTAAAAAATGCCTGTAATTTCTTTAATAAAAAAACGGAACTATCACATGTACATAAGTATTCAGACAGGCACATTTGGCAGCAATTACAGCCTCGAGTCTTTTTGGATATGGTGCAAGATACATCATTGCAAAACCTCTCAAGTTCAGTCAGGTTGGATGGGGATTGTCAGTGGAAAGCCACTTTCAGGTCTCTTCAGAGATGTTCAGTAGGGTTTAAATCAGAACTTTGTCTGGGCCACTCCAGCATATTCACAGAATTGTCTCTAATCCACTCCTGTGTTGTTATGGCCGTGTGCTTAGAGTCATTGTGATGTAGGGGGGTGAAACTTCAGCACAGACTGAGGTCCTGAGCACTGTGAAACATGTTTTTATTGAGGATATCTCAGTACGTAGCTACAATCAACTTTCCCTCAACCATGACCAGTTGCCAAGTCCCTGCTGCACAAAAAACACCTCGACAGCATGCCGCTACCACCATCTTGCTTTACATTTGGAATGGTTTTGGGCAGGTAATAAGCAGTGCCTGATTTCCCCCAGACATAACATTTTTTATAGTTATTTCTAGAATTCTGTTCTGTTTTGTCTAGAAAACTGAAATTTGGAAGTAGTGATGTACAAGAGAAATAGAGACATGATAGAAACAACATTTAATGTTGTTTAACATCTTAGCTGATTTATCAGATTTATACCCTTTAATAAAAATGTATTTTAATAATCATGAAATTTGCATAGTCAATCTGTGTCACTAATCACCACAAGGGCCACTTGTCATGCATGTGAACTGAAAGCTCTAATTAACACTTCAAATGTTCTTTTAGATCATATGTGTCAAACTCAAGGCCCGCGGGCTAAATGTGGCCCACCACGTTTTTTTGCGTGGCCCGTGAGAGCAGAAAAGATCTGATTATCTTATAATAAATAAGTCAAAAGGGTACATTGACCATAAACATAAAATGCATGTCGATTATGTTACCTGTAAAGTGACTGCATCCCACCACTAGATTGAAGTGTGTCAACATCAGTGACATTTTCCGAAATACAAACAATGATCCCAAAATGTCCAGGAGAAGAAAAATTGATGCAGATGGAAGGCTGTTTCAAGAAAGATAAGAAGGCAAATATATGTTTTTGCTTTAAGGAGAAAAAACGGTATGTCTTTGTGTTATGAGGCAGTGGCGGTTGTCAAAGTGGAGCTAAATCAAACACGGAGCTAAGTATGCCAAAGTGAGCCTCCAAAAAAAAAAAACAAATGGTGCAAGAATTAAAAGGCAAATTGCGTTTATGTTTGCGCAGACAAACGTTCACTGTAATCAAACCATCTCTCATTGGTTGGATGGATCCCCTTGCAAGGCTGTGCAGCCATTTGTTTATGTAAAATGCTACACCTGTCACACATGTTCTTAGCAGCTCAAAATTGTTGTTTTGACCGTTTTTCTGCCCCTCAACTATTACAAACAGGTTTTTAACAAAGTTAATGTTATAACTTGTTATTTATCTTTATTCACTTGAATAGTTTGATCATTGATTGATGGAGTAATGTGGGTTTCATAAGCTGACAAATTAAAAGGATTTGTTATAACAGAGCAACAAGCAAACATTTATTTTTACATTTATGCAAATATATATATGTAATATTTGTAAGTTTAATAATAATGGTGTGAGGTGAACTAGAAATCAAATGGCACAACACCAAAACTGTTTTAATAAGCTGCTCAGAGGCTATAAAGAGCTTTATAAAGTTATGTTTCAGAAACAGGAGAATGTTTGAGTTGAGTGTGAATGAGTGAAGAGAATAAAGATCCAACTTTTATACTCAATCAATGTGTGTGAGAGGCTGCAGAATCTGGAAGAATGAGATCAGTTAAAGAGTGTGTATGAGAGATTATAAACTAATAAATAAATTGTGTGTGTGTGTGTGTGTGTGTGTGTGTGTGTGTGTGTGTGTGTGTGTGTGTGTGTGTGTGTGTGTGTGTGCACAAACATGCAATGAAAATAAATAGTCAGGAAAACAGGATACAAACACTGCAAATCAAACATGAATTACAAGTGAAAAAAATTTACATTTTAATATCAGTATCAGTAACATGATAAATGTTTAGTGTTAAGAAACAGTGTGATCTGCATTTATTTCATTAGTAGTATTTGACAAAAATGTCTCAGTTCACATTTATTTACAGTTTAGCAGATATTCTATATTTTATATTGAAATTTTATTACTTATGTATATAATGGTATGTCATTTAACATAGGTAACAATACATTTATATTTTACAGCGAATCCTAAACCTGTGGTGAAAATACAGCCTGATACACACGTGTTCAGATACGAGAGAGTGACTTTCAGATGTGAATTTCAGAGAAGGAGACTCAGTGTGGATATATGACTGGTATAGGAATGATAAAATATTCTACCCATACAACACACACCAAACATACCACCCATACTACACATACCAAACAACACAGGAGTTCAGTATCAGCTCTATTACAGACTCTTATAAAGGGAAATACACCTGCAGAGGGAGGAGACACAGTGACTATCAGATCTCAAAGACGAGTGATTCTGTTACTCTCACTGTATCAGGTGAGTTTGTTAATTTATCATTTCTTTTTTGTTATTTTCACACACAATATATGTTATAGAAATGTCAAATTTGTGCAGATAATTTAAATGAGTTACACTGAATCTGAGTCTCATTATAACATTACAGTTTCCTCCTGTCTGTTTAGTTTTTACTTTTTTGTCCTAAAGCCTCACATTTCCTTGCTTACTGAACAAGACAGGATTCAATTTGTAAAGTGTTCACTGTCTAATTAAAGGAATTTCATTTTGCATTAAATTTTATTTTAAATTATTAGAAAATGATTGATATTTATGAGAAACATGTTTTTCACCTATAAGTCAGACTGATCCTGCTGTCATGATCGTACATATTTCAATGTTTCACTGTTTTACTGACACAGTAAAAATCTGTGGGCTGTACCAAAAAGCCCTAAGTTCACTAACTGGAGTTATTTATATTCATACATCACCATATCAAGTTTCAACAAGCAACACAGACCAGCAATTATACATTAGAGTTTGTGTAGCATCATAATATTTCAACAGTTTGACCAACAAATGTCTTGAGGGAATAAAATTGCAAACATCACATTTTTAAATATTATCTATGTTGCATGTGAACCTTTAAAAAAAATGAGCATAAAGTAAGTTTGTGAACAAATATTTATGATTTTATAAGTTTTAAGATGTAAAAACATTATTATTAGTATTTTGGAACACCACAGTGTTTATTTGTAACAGTCTTAATTATGATTGAAATGTAATAAAGAGATCATGGGTGCATAAATTGATGCATAAAGCAGCCTATAACTATGTTTAAATTAGGCATTTATAGATTCTGTGTTTTTAATAAGTGTTTTTTTTATTTATTTAAATAACCATGTTATTAAGGTAGACTGTGAAATACAGACTGTTACTCAGACCCCCAATGTAGTGCACTGCGTTCATATCATTTTAATGATGATGTTTGAGGCAAAACATAGTGTTTTATAAAAGACCATTACAAAAAAATCACCTTCATCTCTTCTAATAAAGATGATGTGTGTATTTTTTTCATGTTGTGTTCCATATAATATTTACTTTATATTTTTATTTAAAAATGCATTTGTTTATAAAAGAGAGAGATTTGAAAAATGAAACACATGTTTCGAAGATAAAAGCAGCTCTGATTTCTTCATCATTTCATATCAACAGAAAAACCCACACCGACTGTGAGTGTGAATCCTCAGAGCTTCATCTACACTGGAGACACAGTTACTCTGAAGTGTAATCTGCAGTCTACTGGATGGACTTTTTTGTGGTATAAATACAACCACTATTTATATCCCCTGTCCCCTGAAGCCTCAAATACCAAGACCTTCATCGTAACAGACTCTAATGAAGGACAAACAACATACTACTGCAAAGCATTTAGGGGAAACTACGAGTCAGAGTTCAGTGCTGCAGCCAGAATTACAGTGAGCAGTACGTCATGTTTTATACATTTCAAGTCTATAAAAATAATAATAATTTGATATTTATTGGAATTATGCAATTACATCATATACTTAATTAATGTTTACATTTACTGATGTTTTTATTATTTTTGTATAGCGAGACCAAAGCCTGTAGTGAAAATACACCCAGCTGTGAATGTGTTCATTGGGGAAACTGTCACTCTCACATGTGACATACAGACTGGAGGATCCTGGAAGTATCACTGGTATAGAAGTAATGAAGAAATCAGAGCTGCTGCAGGAAAGAAGATCTACACAATCACTGATGTTAAAGACTCTAATAAAGGTCCTTATAGCTGTAAAGGAACTCAATCATCAGACCCAAAATACACACAGAGCAGTGATGCAGTTACACTGACTGTAGCAGGTGAGTGTTTTGTCTCACATATTCTCTCCTATGAACAATTTAAAGTGTAGACATGTATTTCTCATGATCCCAATATCCACACAAAAACCACACATATTGTGACTTTTTATCTTTGTATGTCTGTTAGCTTGTTTAGTTTACAGCATGATGACTTGTGTATGTTGTCAGCCATGTTTGTTTTGGGTATAGCTGTAGTTTCATACAGCTTGCATGTGGGAACTAAATGATGCTCTCAAGGATGTTGGCAAGAAAATAAACTTGAACAGAAAACATCATTCAATTAAAGTACAATTGTTTATTGACAGCACAAACTCAGACTGTGTGATTAGCGGCAGGAAAACTAGAAACTAGAACTAGTTAAATCGTGTGCAGGTAAAGGAATAACAGTTAAACACACATGGTATGAGACTCTCAGTCACAACACGAAGGCTGAGGTTCTCTTTTACAGATGTTTAATGCACGTGGACATCAACCCTGTAGAACGAAATAAACAGACCGTAAATAACAAACATCAGTCCCACATTCAATTACATGGAAAACACGCATACAACAAAATACATCCACATACCACTTTTACCTGCTTGTGAGCTAAGAGAGGGGAATATATCTTGAAGTCTCTTGATTGGATGATTATAATGGCAAAAGGAAACACATGAAATCTTTCAAAGATTCTGTAGCATCGTTCATCTCTTCATGCAGATCATATAACAGGAAGTGCCATACAAAGGCATGATGGGAATAAAATATAACATCACCAAAAGCTTTTAGGATAAATACGTCTTGCTCAAGTAATCAACAATTGAGTGTGGAAATCACAATTAACTTTATAAAAATAATCAAAGTATAAAATTATACAAATTAAACTGATAGAAGGTTACCGATTTAAGCCAGTATCTAAGTGCACAAGCGCCATCTAGTGGAAACATATAAACTCAGGAAGTTTTGTGATAGTAAATACACATGGTATGAAATGTACCACCACAGACCACCTATAAACATATTTTTCCACAAAAAAACTTATTCCAACTAAATGAAGGACATGAGCTTATGGGTAGCTGTGGGGGTTTATGGGTAAACAAATTAATCTCCATTTGACTAAAATGCAGAGAAGCATTACAGCTTAAATATTTACATTTGCAGCATTTAGTAGACGCCCTTAACCAGAGCACGTACAAAAGTGCTTAAAATATCAAGTAATGAATAAATCTACACTGGTACACAAGATCAAACCTAATATAAATATTACAATAGAATTCTACAAACTTGGAAAGTGCTAATTTAAGTGTTTCAGGAAGAGTTAGGTCTTCAGTCGTCGCTTTTTACTTTATTTACTATTTTATTTAACACACACACACACACACAAACACAGAGAGAGAGAGAGAGAGAGAGAGAGAGAGAGAAACTATAATGTGGATTCTATACAGGTTTTATACAATGTTTAATTTAAATAACTAGTTGCCTTGTTTGTAAATTGCATGCTCACAACAGATATTTTATTGTAATAAAACTTTATTTTTTTGCTTGCCTGTAGCCAGGAGGTGAAAACAGCAGGAAATAAGTATAATGATAATGTGTTCAGCAGATAAACAGAAGTGCTAATTGTAACAAAATAAGGCAGACGATAGACAAACACAAGCATAACAGTTTATTTTACATAAGAATAAATGTGAACTGATCAGAAAATCAGTATCAGTCAGTGTGTCAGCATGTGTATGTAATGTAGAGTAGTAATAGTTACATCAGTTCAAAAATAAGACAGTGGAAAATCCAACCCAAACTGTAAGTGCTGTATACTGTCAGGGAGCACCCTGCTTCTTCTCCCGTGCGCACCCCGCCTGCACGGAGCCTATCGCCATCATACTGATTTCGCAAACCTTTCTCTTGTTACACACACCTATATAAGCACTTCTCTCACTCCACTCCAGCGTCCGTTATTGTTTAAGTGTGGACTCAGTGTGTAACTCTGCGAATCAGTTATTAAACTCTGTTTGCTGGTGATTTCGGCTTCCGCCTCTATCACTGCCGCCTAACATATACAGATGAGTGTGTCATGAGAGAGCTGTGGTCATGTGACCATGATCTCCATCAACCTCAAATTCAGAATGGTCTTCAGTGCCCTTGTGGCAAATGAAGTCCCCTTCTCTCTCTTCTCTTTAGTTGTTACCAGGATGTAACTTTTCAAGCACCAAACTCATGAGATTCAGTTGTGAATGAAAACATCACAGACACAGTTACTAACACAGCTATGAGATGAGTCACATACACACACTATTAAAACATCCTCCATGTCTAGATAAAGACATCTACATTTTCCACCTGCTTTATTTTTGGCAATCTGAATTCTGATAACACATTTAAAGTAATGAGGAGAGACAAATAGTTTGTTTCATGATTTGAAGAAAAAATAAAATATATATTATTCTACTTTTGTTTATTTTAAATAATATTTTGAATCACCCTTTTGTCTTTTTTGACATGATCAGATTTCTCTGATAAACAAACAGTATTTTGGAATCTTTAATGCATCCAACAAATTCACTTCATAAACACTGCCTACATGAACTAAAGGCTCAGTATAATAGATTAATTAAATGTTACAATATTTAATCTTCATTTGAGTGTAGGATCATTACAGATACAACAAAATGTTTTCATCTTCTTTTTGTAGAGGTTCCTAATAAATTAATGTTCATAAAAATGATTCCTGTGACATGTGTTTTGTCTCTAACAGAAAAACCTGAACCTGATCTCACATCAGATCTTAAAGGAGCTGCACTGACAGGAAACTCAGTGACTCTGTACTGTACACTGAAGCTGCAGTCTGCTGGATGGAAGTTTTACTGGAGCAAAGACACACAGAGCCGTGAAACTGAGACTGAAACAAATCACTACTTGTTCAGATCAGTCAGTGTCTCTGATGGAGGTCAGTACAGATGCAGAGCTGGAAGAGGAAACCCAGTCTACTACACATACTACAGTGATGCACTCTGGGTAAATGTTACTGGTGAGTATGTGAATGAATTACACAGAACAAGTTTACAGAAGATCTGGGTAGAAACACAGTAAATTATATTTACACTCCTACATACAGAGAACAAATAGATTTTACCCAGTATAAAGCTCGAGTGTGAATAAGTGAAGAAGAGAAGGATTGAACTTTTATACTGTACAGAAGAAATGTATGTCTGTGTTTCATGATTTAACTTCAACACACTAAAACCTTTTTTCTACATATTTTTCACCAACATTAATTTTAATAAATCAGTGTCATAAATGTAAATATAATAACATTAATATATTTATTAACAGCTAAATCTGCTTCAGTGTCTCTGATCATCAATCCCAGCAGATCTCAACACTTTACTGCTGACTCTCTCTCACTGAACTGTGAGGACCAGAGAGACTCTACTGGATGGACAGTGAGACGATACACACTCAATCAGACAACTTTTAATTGTTCATCAGTTTTAGGATCTACATGTAACATCAGCTCCCTCTCTCCATCACACACTGGAGTTTACTGGTGTCAGTCTGAATCTGGAGAACACAGTGATTCTGTCAACATCACAGTACACAGTGAGTCTTTATCACTTCTCATCAGTAGAATTTAATACATAAACCAGATCTAACATAAAAATATATTCTTAATAATAGACATTACATGATATTTCTAATAATAAAATATAAAATCCTGTTTACTCTCCTCTGCTGAAATTTATTTTAATATTTGAAAATAATTGAGGAACTTGATATTTTACTGAACACAGTGTCAGTATCTACTCCAGATAAACAATTACATTAAACATTTCAAGACACGTATCTCTCAGTTTCCTTCTGTAAGTCACGGTTATAATAACTGCATCGTTGTAGTGGCATTTCTATAACCTGAGTTAATGATGAAAGCTTGTACACACTGTATATGTTTCATTCACAGCTAGTTTTTATTTTACTGCGGTGTTCTTCTAATAACAAAACTGAACACTAGAATAATTGTCATATTATTACTACATTGCATATTAAACAAAAGGCTTAATGACTGTCATTCATATAACCAGTGATTTCCTACAGTGCAGTTTGTTGTAGATTTAAATATACATTGATTTGTTTTGGTCATGTGACCTCTTTCCTGTAGTCATCATTTATAATCCATACCAAGTAGTAAATATAAATACAGATCAGGAGTCAGTACAGACATGAAAATCTACCATTCACAGATATTTTTATATAAATATGTATCCTAGATAGATATGTAGTGATGTGCAGCAGGTATGTACACAATTATATGTATTATTTTAAAAACTTACTACTAAAGCAATAAATATTAACCTTAAATCCTTTACACTTCTGTCTCAGACACATGCTCAGATCATTTATTTAGCTTAGCACATGTTATTATAGCTCCTAGTTACCTGATATAAAGTGTTCTTTATAGACGAGTCAGCATTTTACAATGTAATAGAATTGAATATTATTATTTTTGACTGCTATTGTCACATCTTCCACAATCTTCTGGTCTTAAATATGTCAGTTTGTTTCTACAGCAGTGTCACATGGAACAGATCATTAGAGGTCTGAATGTTAAATTTATACTTTTACACACTTTGTGTTTTTATTGTTGCTTTTCTCTTTCCTACAGATGGTGATGTGATCCTGAACAGTCCTGTCCATCCTGTAACTGAGGGAAATCCTCTGACTTTACACTGTTTATATCACAACACAAAGATCTCAACTGGTATTGATTTCTATAAAAATAATTTAATTCTCCAGAATCAGACTACAGGAGTGATGACCATCAGCAGTGTGTCAAAGTCAGATGAAGGTTTCTACCACTGTAAACATCCAGAGAGAGGAGAGTCACCAAAAAGCTGGATTTCAGTCAGAGGTGAGAAATTATTCATATATTCATCTAAAATACTCTTCAGACATCAGAAAATATTCATGGCTTTAGTCAGTTACACTTTTCAAGCTACTTGAAAGTGAGTAAAAATATATATTTTTTTTTGGAATTTATGGTGTAGAAATTAATAAATGTTAAAATAAACATTAGGTTGTAGGTGAAGTATGTAGAAGAGAGAAATATGCTGAGTGATTATCAGTGTGGTTGGTTTAGACTCTGTGTTGATGAGTATCCATCAATAATCATAATACATTTCAGGCCTGAATACTATTTATTAAAGCCCACATTAGACACTGTACAGACAACCAGCTACAGTCTGTGACTAACCTGAGAAGTGTGAACCTGCCCATCACCTCATGTTAAATAATACAACACTGTCTGATAGAAAGTGTGAATTTTACAAACTAAACTGTATTAGGAGATTATATAATTTTTTCTACATAATCAATAAGAAGAAGCAAATATATTTCTTCTAATAATTTTCCTAATGCTCTATTAAATGTTCCAAAAATGATCATATTAATTTATAAAAAGTTTCTCACACTTAATAGATGGAGAATTGTATTTCGGCATTTAAATATAAAAGTAAAAAATTACCAGCAAATTAATGCTTTGTATAATTGTATTTATATATTTATTCATATCAGTATTTCTCTCTCCAATGTAAACAGGTTCTGCAGCGTCACTGTCGGTTCTGAAGCTCCTCAGCAGTGCAGTAACAGTTTCTGTGTATGTGCTGGTGACCTTCATTCTGGCAGTGAAATGCTACAGAGCTCAAAGTAAGAATCTTCATTAACCATCACATAAAACCCTCACATTTAATAAGAGACTCATTTGAAGTGTTCATGATTGTGTGTTTTACAGCTGAACCTGATGATAACAGACCATACAGAGTGATAGAAGCTGAAACATCTTTCTGAGTGTTAAATGGCAGGTTTTTATTTCATAATTTAGCTTTTACATAACAACAGTTCCAGTGTAAGAGAACACATTCTGTGAGGATTTGGACTTGTTTCATTAAAGCTGTTAAACCTGTGATTAAACCTGTTACCATCATGAGTGAGGATTTGAGGTCATGGACGACTACAAGTTCTTGGGAGTTCACTTGAACAGTAGATTGGACTGGAGGACCAACACGGACGCTGTGTATAAGAAGGGTTTGAGCAGACTTCCTGAGGAAGCTCAGATCCTGTATGCAGCAGGATGATGGGAATCTTTTATCAGTCTGTTATGGAAAGTGCTCTTTATAGTGCTGTGGTCTGCTGGGGAGCAGCATCAGTGTCAGGGATGCAGGCGAGATCAATAAAATCATCCGCAAGGCTGAATACATAATCAGACACAAACTGGACAGATTGGAGACAGTGAGGGACAACAGGTCACTGAACAAACTCCTGTCAATCATGAAAATCCTCCCACCCACTACATGATTCCATACAGAGGCAGTGGAGTTCATTCTCTAACAGACTGATTCAGCTTCCCATAATTCACTGTTATTTTACACACATTCACTGACAATTTGCACATTTTATTTTATTTTGAATTGTAAGTTTGCACTCTTTATGTAGCAGCATCTGTAATGTTCTATTATTTGTATAAATTACTATTAAGTGTCTGTCTGTAACTATAGAACATCACTGCTCCCTCATTTTATCTTCTCTGTACTTTCATTTACTGCATTTCCTTCGTGTGTACATGTTTTTCTGGTGATGTGAAATCGTGTGCAAGTTCCACTGTATGTCCAGAATTTTGGTCAAGAAACTGTATGCAGGAGAATTGTTGCTTTGCCCCTTTATTTCACCTTTAATATTTTCAATTCTGAATTTTTGGATTGTTATTTTTGTCCTGCTGTGTCCAACTCTTACACTGTCAACCCGAGTTCGAGCCAAGAAACTATAAACCTGTGGAACTTGAACACACTGCGGGAACAGGACGCAGGCAGCAGTGACTAACATGCAGAGAAAACACATGGAGGAAGCACTGAGGACCTCTAGTGGCCAAATCATGAACATCTTAATCCCGACAATATTCATGTACATGCTGTTAGTAAATACAATTTAAGTATTTCTGATATATTGTTTGTATAACTTTCCTTTCATTTCCACATTGTTCTTTGTAGCTATATCTATCTATCTATCTATCTATCTATCTATCTATCTATCTATCTATCTATCTATCTATCTATCTATCTATCTATCTATCTATCTATTAATATTTTATGCTCTAGATATTTACTCAGGGATAAATGTGCAGTGTGTAATATTTGTAATTAAATGGGACGTTGCCTATTATTTAAATATCTTAAGTTCCTGGGCATTTAAGTTTGGTTTGTGATTTTCTGTAACTGTTTGCTTTTGTTTGTTTTAATAAAAATAATTTACTGAAAAAAGTTTATTTTCATTTATTTATTTTCTTTAAATAACTAGTAGGAATTATCTAAACAAACTTGTACACATTAATTATGTATTAAAAAATACAAGCCTCTTTACTTTTATTGGGGGTTTACCAGAAAACAGAAAATATCCAGTTATGTAGTTTATTTAATGATCAGGTTTCCGTAAGTTTTAATGAGCATCAAATTTTTACATCTACATTTATTCTACATCTAATGCAGAGACTAAAACTTCGGAAAATCTTTAAACTTCTTACAGTCAGCTGTATTTATACTGTAAACCAGCCAGATTAATAATTATTTTATAATTTACTAAAACTGAATTAAATGATGTGGTGAGGTGAAGGGAGGGGAAGATAAACACTACTAATACTAATAATCCCCTAAGAGGAGTTTGATGAAGCAATGCGACTACACCACTTCTTTAAAGAAAGGGAAAGTAAATACCCAATAGAAACAGGGCACAAGGTTTGTTACTGTGGATGGTAAAGAGACATGAGGATCAATATAAAAGACAAAGTTTAATGATCTCACATACACAAGTAAAACATTCCAGTTGCTAAATGAAGGACGACTCAAACAAGACACTCATACGAACATCTAACATTTCTAAAGAGAACATAAAAAATGGTGCCATGCTTTTTTCTATGTAGAATTAAAACTCATTGTAAAATATTAGAACTCATTGGAGTATTTGGACTGCAGGAATGACAGACTGCAAGATCCTGGATGGGCGGCTTCAGAATAGATTCCTTGGAGCTCAGCTCGTCTGCCCTTCCCAGGATGAGTATCTGTACTTCTGCTCTTAAAGTGATAGCAGACTCTATTAAACAATTCTCTCCTTAATTTACTTTAAAACAAACAAACTAACAAACTTACTCAACTCTCTGTCGTCTCTTCTTTTTTACCAACGAATTGAAACTAAATCCGTGTACTTCAGAATCCAGCTCATGTACAAGACATTAAATCAATCAATCAAAAGCCCCAGGAGGTTTGAACTTCCTACTTGGAGCTCAAGCCCCACCCACTTGGAGCTCAAGCCCCCACCCACTTGGAGCTCAAGCCCCACCCACTTGGAGCTCAAGCCCCACCCACTTGGTTCTGTTTATTCCAAACTTCTTGTAGTAGACAAAAGCTATAAAAAGAGGATGGAACAGAGAAAAGCAGGAAGCTAACAGACTTGATTTAAAAAAAATAAAATAAAAAAAAAGTTACAAACAAATACACAGGAAAAATAAATACACTATAGCACTTCATTAAACTGCAGCATTTTCACATGATGAGGATTCTACAGTTTTTACTCACCGTGCTGATGATGCCGGTCTGCTGATAACCGCTGCTTCTCTCATCTGCTTTGTGTTGAAGGAAACTCAGGACACTTTCACTTCAGTTCACCAGAGAGGTTTATTAACAGTCTCACCACCATTCAACACTCCTCTTCTGTGGATTAATGTCAATAAGGAGATAAATCACTCGTGTGCACTTTGTGACACTGCATTCCTGTATAATACAACACTTGTTAACTGCTAACATCTCAGAAGCACATTAACACTGCATACATACAATAAATCCTCACATTCTAAATCTACTTACACATAAAACATACACCAGAACATCTCATAGTCTCAGAAGTGTTTACAAAGTGGAATCAAGTGGATTTCTACACTTAATAATCTTAATAATCTCTTTAATTGAAGAGCTCTCACAAAAGCCTTCCTCTCTCCAGCATATGCAATGCAAACTGACGAGGGGCGCGCGCTCACTTCAAAATATCAGTCCGAATAACAACAAGAGCGAATATCAAAATAAAAGTCTCTTACAGCAAACAGCAAAATGAACACTTATTACTCAAGAAAAAAACCCGGATATTATACAGCAATACAATAAGGATTTTTGTTAAAAAACAAATTATGTATTACATTTATATTGCACTCACAGCTTATTACATTGATGTGTTTTCTTTTCATGTGCTCGTGCATCACTGTGGTACTTTCATACCACACAAGCTCAGCTTTGCATAACGTCCAGGTACAGTTTCTTTTGTTGCTTTTAATATAAAATGTTCCCATACTTTGTATTATTTGGGACACACACTTTTTCCTGCTGCTGTTTGACCCTGTAATGTCATTTTCACAAGCAGCTGTGTATCTTACCATCACGCTAAACTGAAACATGAACAGCCCAAATAATGGATAAAGGCATTTGTTGACAAAGAATTTCATTATCGATTATACTCAATTTGATCAATTAGTTGTTGCAGCCCTAGTTTGATGGACAGTGAATATCAATAATTATCAAAAATAAATAAATAAATACATGTTGCAAAGGGTCGCCAAAACGTTTGAAATATTAAGGACCACTTTTACTAAACAGGCTATAACACATGAATGGAATAAGATCTTCACCAAACTCAATAAACGAGTAAATGAGCTCAATCTTTTGTCAAATAAAATAATTAAAGTGCTTGACCACTTGGTGGCGATATAAGATAGAAAATCCATATGGCTATAACTACACAACCATTTGTTCAATTGACCTGAAACATGTCATGCAGTGTCTGTGTCCAATGTGCCATACAGGTCTATGAGGACTTTCATGTAGCTCACAAACCATGGCTGCTATCGGCCAATGAATATGGATCACCTATTACACAAGGTTAACGGAGGTCGATTGGATTGAAAGTTGACAGGCAGGTCCATAAAGTGTTTTTCCTTATGAGCTTCAATGCCTTAGGTGCTTGAACCCTGCTAATTGCTCCTTGCAACTATATTTATTAATATTATTATTATTCTGCCCTAAACTAATATAATTACCATATTGGTCAAATGGGGCGCTACAGTCCAAAAACATAATGTCACACATTTTTGGCCATAGCTCGTACACTGTTTGTTGTACACTCAAAAGTTTTATGTCCTTGTACTTGGGTCAAAACAAAGAAATGATGTGTTTGCTCTACAAGTGGGCATGTTTGATGCATGGCCTCGAAGGGCTATAAGATTTTTTAAAGGAATCGCCACTTAGGGCAATTTCATGTTTTTTATTATATAAATGATTGTATTTTGCACGATTTTTCAAATATACACTCGATCTTCATATAATTTGATAGACCTCCTCATGATGTGCATTAATTATTCTCAATTATCTTAAAAAACTACCTTTGCTGACTAGTCCTAGGTTTTTTGCCTGATTGGGACCAAAAAAGTTGAACTTTCGACTCACCATCACAATGGATAAACAAAACATTTAAAATAGGCGGCTCACTTTTACTTAAATGATTATAACAATGAGATATTTTTACCAAACCCTGTACACCTATATATCAGATCTTATCTAATCTTTGGACAAATAAAAAAAGTTGCGTAGCTTTGCTACTTATTGGCTTTCTAAGAGGGAAGAAATATAAAAACGGCTATAACTACACAACTGTTTGTCTAATCACCCTGAAAAATGGCCTACAGAGCCACAAGGACATTTACCTATTTAAAAAAAAATGGCCGCAATTGGCCAATGAATTTAGAGCAACTATTACACAATGTTAACATAGTCGACCGGAACGAAACTCATTGGGGACGTTCCTAATGCATTCTTCCTTATGGTCTTCAATGCCTTAGTTGATTAAACCATGGTAATCACTGCTTGCAGCTATATTTTTGGTTTATTTTGTTTTTGTACCCAATGCTGTGGGCATCCTTTCTAGACCAGAGTTAAAAGGGTTCTCAAGAAAGAACTTGACTTTTTAACCATTTTTCTGAATGCAAATAGTAGTTTTGCCACTGTGTGTTTTCTTAGCTGATTTGATGAATGAAGTAGCCCTGATTCCCTAATTCTAAAACCCTTATTAGTGTTTTTCATTTGTAGCTATCTATGTAGGGTTTTTGCCTCCATTTATCATTAATCAGCTTATTGCCAGTGGTAATAGTGTTTTGTGTTGAAACAACGTTATTCTGATCTCCACAGCCAACTTCAGGTCAAACTGCTGTTTGTGTTTGTGGTGCTGCTTTTAGCTCTTGTGGTTTTTGTCTATTGTTTTGTTTTGTTTAGTTCTGCCATTTCTGTCTAATGAGTTGTATTTGGGTTTTTTTGTTTGTTTGTTTGTTTGTTTGGTGTTTTTGTTTGGAAGTGAGTGTTCTTACTTTTCTATAATTGAAGCAATTCCCTTCTTTCAATGTTTTCATTAACATGAACTTTTATGTGTATCAAGCTGTGACCAAGATGTGTAGCTAAATTTGCGTTTGGTAATTCTTCTGGGCAGAATGAACCTGCTGTTTTATTTGTGTAGTTTTAACATGTGACTTTTGTTTAACAGAACTTAGAAATAAAAAACAATTGTGGTTTGTTTTCTAGTCTACTTGAGCTGTATGACTTTAACCACTTAGAAAAGAGGAAATGCTCTGTCCTTCTCATTCTTAGAAAAGCTAAAATAAAATCAGACCACACATACACATGCCCTGCCCTGTTTCTGTGGCATGTGCTATCAGCACAAACACTATCAGCACTCAGTGATATGATGAACATAATGATAGACATTATAAAAATCTCTACAGTATCTTTTACTATTTTATGATGCATTAAACTAAACATTGAGCACAGAAAGCACATAACTTGAATTTTACCATGAACACTGTGATCTTCTACAGCAGCAGGAATCAAGGAAACTGTCACAAATTCCTGATCAGTGCAAAGAGTTTCTCCTGCAGTGTGGCTGCTGTGCATTCGGTTTACAGCATAAACATAATGTATGATATCATTAATGACTTGCTTTTTCATTTTATTTCATTTTTTTGTACTTTTTCTTTGTTACTTTTTAATTCTAGGCATGCTCATTATTGTGTGCACCTGTTCTCAGATTAGCCCATGATTTGTTTTCTTCTTATATACTGATTATTCTTACTGTCTTTCACATATTTCAAAAATGGAGTTAATTCACCTATAGTAACTGACTGCATGCAAACGTTTTTAGCACCACATACAAAAACCACACATCCCTCTCTCTCTCTCTCTCTCTCTCTCTCTCTCTCTCTCTCTCTCACACACACACACACACACACACACACACACACGTCACACATGGTATGTAAGAACAGGAAGTGTAAAGGTTTTAACACACACTTCTGTCAGTCATCATCGGTAGAACAGGATGGAGCTCCATCCACTCTGTGTGATGATCTGTGAGTTAATGTTTTCTGTGGGTTGTATAAAGTCTTTGGTTATGAATTAAGATTCCAATTAACAGGTTAAAAGTTCTGAAATCTGGTGCTGTTTGATTAATTTATATGTCTATAGAATTTAGAGTAAAAATACATGTTATTCTTTGTCTTGTGTTTAAATTCCACCCAATGCATTTTACTTGTAAAATATAAATCAGTTTTTAAACACAGTCTCTTTTAAACAAATATTTGCATGCTGGAGTCTTTTGTTTCTCCAAACATTAAAGCAGCTGATTATGATTTTAATGGCTGTTTTGTCCTGGAACTCTCTATATATTTAGGATTTAATCTTCCTTAATTTATTTTATATTTTGGTGATATTTCTTTACTCTGTAATGTGGAAAACATTGCTGGTGAATTTAAGTATTTAAGTAAATGATTATTTTTAATTAATAAAAAATGGTTCATGTGATCTTTTTAATGAGAGGAATAACAATAATAGTAAGAGTTTTAAGTGTCATGGCTTTGTAATGCTGTAATCATACTGGTATAGGAAAGGTATTTATTCCACTACATTTTAGAAACAGTAAGACTTTGTGTTTTTTGGTTTCTCTGTAACAATGGCAACAGTTGGTTTGTCATGAAAAAAACAAGTGTTTGTGACAACTACCTTGTGGTTTGTATGTTGTGGATTCACTCAATATACATGACCTTATTTGCTATAGTATAGAATTCTTATGAATAAACTAGCCCTGGTAATCATCAGCATATACAGTATTAGAAAGGAATGAACATTTAGATATTAACAATGTATCTGGTTTTTTTTTTTTTTTTTTTTTTTTTTTTAACAGCAACTTTTATTGTTTACTATCAATAATTTCTTATGTTTGTTTATTTCTTTCATTTTTTTACTTTTAGTGCTGACTGGACTCATCCATGGTGCACAAGCAGGTGATATATATATATATATATATATATATATTTTTTTTTTTTATTTGCCTACAATATGCATGTGACCCTGGAAGTAACTGGAGGAAGTGGTACCTCAGTGGTTAAGGTTCTGGGCAGATTGGGTGTTGGTGCCCTGTTATCGCCAACCTGAGACTTTTGGGCCCCTAAACCAGGCCTTTAACCCTCTGTTTATCCACCACCTTCATCTCAGTCTGTTCATTTAAAAAATAAGTGGCCATACAGTACAAATTTAGTTAAGATGATAAAATGTTACTCAGAGCTTAAATCAGATTTAAACATTGATTTAGTGAGTGAGTTTTCTGTCAGGGAGCGGGTGCAGTACAGACCAAAAGTTTGGACACACCTTCTCATTCAAAGAGTTTTCTATATTTTCATGACTATGAAAATTGTAGATTTACACTGAAGGCATCAAAACTATGAATTAACACATGTGGAATTATATATGGAATTATATACATAACAAAAAAGTGTGAAACAACTGAAGAATGTCATATTGTAGGTTCTTCAAAGTAGCCACCTTTTGCTTTGATTACTGCTTTGCACACTCTTGGCATTCTCTTGATGAGCTTCAAGAGGTAGTCACCTGAAATGGTCTTCCAACAGTCTTGAAGGAGTTCCCCAAGAGATGCTTGGCACTTGTATGCCATGTCCCACTCAAAGGTTGTAATCTATTAAAAACAAACTTGACTGGAAAATGTGCACACCTGTAAATAAACACTGTGAACTGAAGTCATATTGTAGGAAGTAAATTTGAGAAAAACAATCATAAGTAGTCTTTTCTGGACCTGGCATTTTATGGGGATGATAAATGAGTCTGTACAATCACATTCATGTTATTTAGCACTTGTGTATATAACTGCAACGAAAACTGCCCTTTTTGTCAATCTTTGTGTCATGTCGCTAACAGTCAGGTTTTTCTCTTTGCTCATGTATTTATTCTTGATTTTGTTTTGTGTAATTGTTTTATTTGGGTTGGGTGCACTTTCAATTCAACTTATTCGAACTTGCATCCACTTTCCCCGCTTTATTATACAACATTTATATGGGGTAAATTTTTTGTCCATAACTAAATGATGTGTTTTCTTTATTTATAGTTTTTGTTGGTTTACTTATTGACTCCCAGACCAAGTAAAGACTGGAGAAGGAGTCTGAAGTAAAGAATGTGTTCTGGTAGAGATTAGAGGTGAATGGAGATGTACTTGAAGTTGTATGCAATATTTTTGTGAGAATTAAGGAGTTTCTGTGGAATGTATGGAATAATAGCAAGTCACCACCTTCCTGCAACACTATATAACAAATTATGCAGCTCCATCATAACTATATTCAGTATAAGTTACTTGTGGGTAATAACAGGACGCAAGATTCAAGGATTTAATGGACTTAATATGAATAAGGTAAATTGGGATCTACAGACTGTAACTTAGATCTTCGGCTTAGTATGCAGAGATTTTTACTGTGTTCATATTGCTTTAATGATCTCTGTTTGTGTGTGTGTGTGTGTGTGTGTGTGTGTGTGTGTGTCTGTGAGAGTGAAAGTGAAAGTGAGCTTCTAGCATTAGAGTTTTTTTACCTTCGATATTTTGTTTCATTGCAAAAAATCCTTAAAATCTGACTAAAGATTAAATTACAATTATTTCAGAAATAAATATTAATTTTGAATCTAAAAACTTTCAGAACAGTAACTTGATTAATTTAATGGCTGAGACTTTTATTTTACATTGTGATCTACATTTCCTTCATCAGTAGTAATTGTTGAATAAATTAGTCCACATCTGACCATGCAAACTATTATATTTTATATACTGTATTTCATTTCAATAATGTTACTTTATATGTATATATTGATGCTGAAAATAATTTCATATGTTCAAAATAGTATTTCTTTTTCTTTTGACAGAGAGACCCAAACCTGTGGTGATTATAACACCTGGTAAACATGTGTTTAGTGGAGAGAAAGTGAGTTTTAAGTGTGAGCTACAGGGAGAAGGAGACACTGAGTGGACATACAGCTGGTATAAGAATAATAACAGAAATCCCCCATTCAGCACAACACAGGAGTTCAGCCGTGACTCAGTTACAGACTCTGACAGTGGTGAATACACCTGCAGTGGGACGAGACACAGTGACTCTCAGAGCTCAGAGATCAGTGATCCTGTTACACTCACTGTATTAAGTACGTGTTTGTTTTTCTTATTACTTTAATACATGTTATTACTTTTTTAATATATTTAAATTAAAGTATAAATTTCAGCTTTCAGATACAGTATCTTCTACACTATTTTTCAGTGAGCTTCACTGCTATGATTTGTAACTATAACTCACACGCATTATAATTACGTTATAGCTTCTGTCTGTTTACTTTTCATTTTTAAATCATTTTAAATCATCAGGCATTGACTTTTTTTAATTATTTGCAAAAACAGTAATCATCACATTTGAAAAGCATATGAAATATGACATATAAAAAACATACTCCACATAATAGTCAAGCTCATTCTGCTGTCATGATTCTACATGTTTGAAATAAGATTCCATTGTTTTACAGTTTCACAATGTTTTTTGTTTACAGTGTTCTTTCCCAGTAAAGAGTTGTCATTTTTACTGTAGGTCATGACGAATGCAGTTTGTAATGCAGGTTTTTTTAACTCAAGCAAAACATAATAATTTAGCGCATTTTACTTTAATATATACAAGCACACACCAGAACTAGAGCACATCTTAGTCCAACTCAGAGTCTTTGCAACACATCAGTTACACCAAAAGCCAAGACCAAAAGTCTCACTATGATACTATATGTTCCACAGTAATTTCATATTACATAAATCTCACAAACATTTATTCTATAAAATGTTACATATGGGTCCAAATACGTTATTAATAAGTTCAGTATTTCACTAACTGAAGTAATTTAGCAATAAAGATCTACTTGCATGGGTGGTAATTTCATTTAACAGTAGGGGGGGGACAATAAATATAAAATTTCTCATGAGCAATTTTTGAAGGGGGACACAAATAATAGTCAAATTGCACTTACAGTATAAATACACAGTGTCCCCACAGTGAAAAACTTTGTTTCTATCATTAATATTGTAGCATGGAGACTGCGTCAATTACAATTTTTGACTTTACATAAATTAAGTAAAACTACAAAAAAAAATAATAATAATCACAACAATAAAAACAAGAAATTAAAATAAAGGTTTAACATTTTATTTACAAATTAATTAAGTCAATTAAGAAAAGAATAGACATTGATTATAAAAATACAGTGGGGTCAGTTGGGACATAGCACAGTGCTCATTTAGTAAATGCACAGATAAACATTATGCTCATTGTGTGTTAATGTTAACATTATACCAAGTCGTCCCAAATAAAACACTGCATGGGAAACGGCTTTGGTGTGTTAGTGTCAGTGCACTATGCTACAAGCTATTGTAAACAAGCTAACGTTCACTAGATAAGTCATATTTTAATCGCTAATGTAGCAGATTCATGGAAAATTACATCGCTAATCAGCATTTTTGCCACAACTAATTTATGAATGAGTCTGCATCAACTACATTAAAGAGAATCGCTTTATTTAAAGTGAATAAAATACTCTAGTTAATGGAGTTGAACATTAATTGAGCCGCAGACACACACCTGACTTGTGTGTGTAGAGCAGGTGAGATGAACTGGGAAAGCAGGCAGTGGGTCAAACCACTGTGAGGAAGGGGAGGGGGAACTCAACTGTTTCTAAATGCACAATTATTTAGGTATACATACATATATTTTTCATATAATAGAGAATACATATAAAAGAGAGTGCGATTTTTTTAAATAATCTTTTTTTGGGGGGGACAACCCTCGGATGGGGGGACATGTATGATTTTATACATTCAAAATAGTATATATATTTTTCTTTTTTACAGAGAGACCCAAACCTGTGGTTATTACAACACCTGGTAAACAGGTGTTTAGTGGAGAGAAAGTAAATTTTAAGTGTGAGCTTCAGGGAGGAGGAGACACTAAATGGACATACAGCTGGTATAAAAAAGATTCCAGAGAGCAACCATACAGAACAACACAGGAGTTCAGCCGTGACCCAAGTAAAGACTCTGACAGTGGTGAATACACCTGCAGTGGGAGGAGACACAGTGACTCTCAGAGTTCAGAGATCAGTGATCCTTTTACACTCACTGTATCAAGTAAGTGTGTGTTTCTTATTACATTAATACATGTTATTACTTTGTAATATTTAAATTGTATCAAAAACCTTGTTCTCAGATTTGTTCTACACAATTTTCAGATAGCTTCATTGTCACTCATTTGTATCTACGACTCGCACTCATTATAATGAATAAATAATAATAAAATAAAATATAATACTAAATGTTCCCAGCACATGATCCATTAATATCATGTGTGTAATTAAGCATTTTGTGTTCCGATTTTCCAAAGTAATGTTTACTCTATGAAATCAAAAAATAGTTTGGTAAAGAGGAAAGTGCATCATGAACAGTGCCAATATAGTAACAGCTACTGTACATACTGAGAACTCTTACAGTACAATGGAATTCACATACATCTGGTTTTGCGGCACGTGCTTCCAGGTCGGCGGCCATCTTTCCATTTTTCCCGCACCACCCCGTATATAAGGACATTTAAAACAGGGGTCACCAACATGGCACCACGTTGGTGACCCCTGGGCTAGAAAAATTTAAAACAGGTGTGATAAACCTGGTTTTTTTTGTTGTTTTAACAGGGAGTCAAACACTTTTTTCACACAGGGCCATGTAGTTTTGGATTTTGTTTTCCCCTTCATTTAAAAACTGCATGTTGTGTTCACTTGTTTTATCTTTTACTAGTTAAATTAGTTTGATGAAACATTAAAATGTGACGAACATGCAAAAAAATTATAAGAAATCAGGAAATCACATACACACCACTGTATGAGAAGTTGGACACTAAGGAAGAAGAAAAGGATTTCTACCGATTGGCCAGGAAGAAGGACTGAGCTGGGAAGGATGTGCTGGAAGTTAGAGCAATAACGGATGGAGAAGGAAATGTGTTGACAAGTGAGTAGAGTGTGTTGAGAAGATAGAGGGAGTATTTTTTGCAGCTGATGAATGAGCAAAATGAGAGAGAGAGAGAGAGAGAGAGAGAGAGAGAGAGAGAGAGAAGGTTGAACGATGTGGAGATGGAAATGTGTTGACTAGTGAGGAGAGTGTGTTAAGAAGGTGGAGGGAGTATTTTGAGCAGCTGATGAACGAGGAAAATATGAGAGAGAGAAGGTTGGAGGATGTGGAGTTGGTGAAGCGGGAAGTGGATAGTATTAGTAAGGAGGAAGTGAGAGAAGCAATTAAGAGGATGAAAAGTGGAAAGTCAGTTGGACCAGATGACATACCGGTAGAAGCATGGAGATGTTTAGGAGAGATGGCAGTGGAGTATTTTTATATTTTTTTTTTTGGGATCAAACTTTTTATTTGGAAAAGTATTTGTAATTGTACACTCATGACTATATAATTCCTCTACAAAAACAAAACTTTACAAATCTGATAGAGAACAAGAGAAAATAACATGATACTATAACTTTTCCATGTAAATCCACCAAAAAAAGACAAACATATCTACACACAGGAGTGTGTAAATTATTAATCAGGCGATAGACAATGCAAAGAATTTATATCTTCTTCTTCTTTCGGCTGCTCCCATTAGGGGTCGCCACAGCGGATCATCCATCTCCATACCACCCTGTCCTCTACATCTGCCTCTTTCACACCAACTACCTGCATGTCTTTCCTCACCACATCCATAAACCTCCTTCTTGGCCTTCCTCTTTTCCTCCTACCTGGTGGCTCCATCCTCAGCATTCTTCTACCAATATAATTCATGTCCCTCCTCTGCACATGTCCAATCCATCTCAATCTCGCCTACCTCACCACAGACCTATAAACTTTCCCTTTCATTTTGGCAGATACTCTACTATCAAAAATCACTTCTGTCACTCTTCTCCACCCACTCCACCCTGCCTGCACTCTTTTCTTCACTTCTCTAACACACTCTCCATTACTTTGCACTGTTGACCACAGGTACCTGAACTCCTCCACCTTCTCCACCTCTTCTCCTGTAACCGCACCACTCCACTGCCCTCCTTCTCATTCACACACATGTACTCTGTCTTACTCCTACTGACTTTCATTCCCCTTCTCTCCAGTGCATATCTCCACCTCTCAAGGCTCTTCTTAACCTGCTCCCTACTCTCACCACAAGTCACAATATCATCTGCAAACATCATAGTCCAGGGAGACTCCTGTCTGACCTCATCCGTCAACCTTTCCATTACCACTGCAAACAGGAAAGGGCTCAGGGCCGATCCTTGATGCAGTCCAACCTTCACCCTGAACCAGTCTGTCATTCCTACTGCACACTTCACTGCTGTCAAACTGTCCTCATACATGTCCTGCACCACGCTCACATACTTCTCTGACACACCTGACTTCCTCATACAATTCCACAACTCCTCTCTCGGCACTCTGTCATTTGCATTCTCTAAATCCACAAATACACAATGCAATTCCTTCTTTCCTTCTCTATACTTCTCCATTAACATCCTCAAAGCAAATAAGGCATCTGTGGTGCTCTTCCTCGGCATGAAACCATACTGTACTCACAGATGGTCACCTCTTCTCTCAGCCTGGCTTCCACTACTCTTTCCCATAACTTCATGTTGTGACTGATCAACTTAATTCCCCTGTAGTTACTGCAGGTCTGCACATCTCCCTTATTCTTAAAGATTGGTACCAGCACACTCCTTCTCCATTCCTCAGGCATGCTCTCACCTTCCAGAATCTTGTCAAACAATCTGGTTAAAAACTCCACTGCCATCTCTCCTAAACATCTTCATGCTTTTACCGGTATGTCATCTGGTCCAACCAACTTTTCACTCTTCATCCTCTTATTCGCTGCTCTCACTTCCTCCTTACTAATTCTATCCACATCCCTTCACCAACTCCACATCCTCCAACCTTCTCTCTCTGATTTTCCTCATTCATCAGCTGCTCAAAATACTCCCTCCACCTTCTCAACACACTCTCCTCACTAGTCAACACATTTCCTCTCCATCCTTTATTGCTCTAACTTGCAGTACATCCTTCCCAGCTCGGTCCATCTGCCTGGCCAATCGGTATAATTCCTTTTCTCCTTCCTTAGTGTCCAACCTCTTATACAGCTCCTCATATGCCTTTTCCTTGGCTTTCGCCACATCCTCTTTACCTGCTGCCGCATCTCCTTGTACTCCTGCCTACTTTTCTCATCACTCTGTCGATCCCACTTCTGTTTTGCCAACCTCTTTCTCCTTATGCTCTCCTGCACTTCCTCATTCCACCACCACATCTCTTTGTCTTCCTTTCTATTTCCAGATGTCACACCAAGTACCTTTCTAACTGCCACCCTCATCACTCCTGTAGTAGTAACCCAATCATCCAGCACCTCTTCACTACCACTGAGCCCCTGTCTGACCTCTTCCCTGAACCTCACACTACACTCTTCCTCCTTCAGTTTCCACCATCTTATTCTTCTTTCAGTCCTCACTTTTCTCCTCTTCTTCTTCGCCTCCAAAACCATCCTACAGACCACCATCCGATGCTGTCTAGCTACACTGTCCCCGCCAACACCTTACAGTCTCCAATCTCCTGCATAGAACATAGTCCACCTGTGTGCACCTTCCTCCACTCTTATATGTCACCCTATGATCCTCCTTCTTCATAAAATAAGTGTTCACCACTGCCATTTTCATCCTTTTGGCAAAATCCACCACCATCTGCCCTTCCACATTCCTCTCCTTAAAACCATACCTTCCCATCACCTCCTCATCACCTCTGTTCCTTCACCTACAAGCCCATTAAAGTCTGCCCCAATCACCAATCGTTCTTTTCTAGGTACACCATCTACCACTTCATCTAATTCACTCCAGAATCTTTCCTTCTTCTCCATCTCACAGCCAACTTGTGGACATTTATTATCATCCCTTCAACTTCCAGCTTCACGTTCATCACCGTATCAGAAACTCTCTTCACCTCCACTACACACTTACTGTACCCTTCCCTCAGAATCACCCCTACACCATTTTTCTTTCCATCCAAACCATGATAGAACAGTTTAAACCCAACTCCAATGTTCCTGGCCTTACTCCCTTTCCACTTGGTCTCCTGAACACACAACATATCTACCTTTCTCCTCTCCATCATATCAGCTATCTCTTTCCCTTTACCAGTCATACTACCAACGTTTAAAGTACCAACCCGAACCTCTACTCCCCTACACTTCTCCTTTTCCTGTTGTCTCTGTAGACGTCTTCCTCCTCTCCTTTGGCCACCAGTAGCCGAATTTCCACTGGTACCCTGTTGGCCAACGATACCTGTGGCGGTCGATGTTAACCCGGGCCTCGACCGATCCGGTATGAAATTTTCATTTGTGATCCGCATATTTGATTTGGCATTTGGCACGTTTTACGCTGGATGCCCTTCCTAACGCAACCCTCCCCATTTACCCGGGCTTGGGACCGGCAGTAAGAGTGCACTGGCTTGTGCCTCTAATGGGTTTTGCAAAGAATTTATATATAATATTATATATATATATATATATATATATATATATATATATATATATATATATATATATATATATACAGTGGAACCTCGGGTTATGAGTTTAATTGGTTCCATCACTTTACTCTTAACCTGAAAAGCTCGTATCCCGATACAAATTTTCCCATAAGAATGAATAGAAACTTGGTAATTCGTTCTGGACACCCAAAAGTGTTTCTTAAAAAAAAAATAACGCCAATATTCACTAATATTATTTACTTTTAACATGTTATATTGAAATCGTATCATATAAAAACATATAAACATATAAAAAATAAATCTTTACATGGTACCTTACCTTTAAGAAGTCTCGCTGCGTGCATGATGGAGACGACGTCCGTAGAAGCGGGAGGAGGGAGAGTTATTGTTTGGAAGGAGAATTTCCATCAGGCTACTTTGTTGGCGGCATGGTGATAGGAATACGTACAGTATTTAAAGTTCAGTAATTCCACACTGTTAGAGCGACGGCGGATGTGTATGTGCTGCACGAGGCGCAGCGAGAGCACGTGGCGATACGTAAAAAACTAACCTGATTTTTCCGTGCGCAACGCTCGTATCCTAAAAAATTCTCGTAACTAGAGGCAACATTTTTATGAACTGCGATTCGTAACCTGAATTATCGTATGCGGGCGTCAGAACCTGAGGTTCCACTGTATATATATATATATATATATATATATATATATATATATATATATATATATATATATATAATAAGTATACAAGAAATGGTTGCCATCTACTGGTACATTTTCCAAGGTGAACTCTAATAGAATATGTTTTTTCTCATTTAAAATAGAATATGTTGTATTTAAGTCACTGAGCTGTAGTTAGTGGTCTAAGGGATTTTCAAAGGATTAAAAGATGCTGCCTGGCTATTAAAAATGTGGAGGACAAAATATTAAATAGCTTTTTGTTGTACCGGGTTAAATTTTTTAATTTTTTGTGTTTATTTTTTTTTACCTTTTATAGTTTTGTAAACCACAACACAAGCTAGTTGTCATGTACAGATGTTTATTATTGAAGGATATTCAAGATATAAGCAAAGTAAATTTGGACCAACACAGTGTTCAGTTAATTAGTTACAGTTTCACATACATTAAGTAAATATAGTAAATGTTGTTTGTTTTAATAAATGTGTAAATTAGGTGATGAAGGTAGACTGGGAAATAGAGAATGTTACTTAGATCTACTGAGTATGTAGAGATTTTTGCAGTGTATTTTCTTTTATACATTTAAGGATGTATATTTTGCTGTTAGGTGGCAACAATGATTCATTTTCATTGTTTATGAGTAAACACAATGTTTACAAAACAAAAACATTTTTAGACCCTCACTTCAACCACAGTGGAGCTTTAGATTAAATTTCCCTTTTCTTCTTCACATCACAGTCATGAATCACAATCTAAATACAAATATTTTTTAAAGTCGATATAGGTTGTGTGGCATCGACACAGAGAGTATTAATGTTTTACTGTAGAAGTGATATATGTAATAAAGACTAAAATTATATTTAATTTCTAGCAAAAAAACCTGAACCTGAACTCACATCAGATCTTAAAGGAGCTGCACTGACAGGAAACTCAGTGACTCTGTACTGTACACTGAAGCTGCAGTCTGCTGGATGGAACTTTTACTGGATCACACCCACACAGAGCCGTGAGACTGAGACTGAAACACACTCCTACACCATCAGATCAGTTAGAGTCTCTGATGAAGGTCGGTACTGGTGCAGAGCTGCAAGAGGAAACCCAGTTTACTACACACACTACAGTGATGCACTCTGGGTAAATGTTATTGGTGAGTAAGAAACGTTTTGTTAAATGAATCTGTGCAACTCTGAATATATAAACAACATTTCCCAGTTCACAATATAACATCATTTACACAAGTAAATACAGAAAACATTAATAATTGTTTCATTATAAAATTATTGTAAAGTATTATATTAATAAAGAGAGGCAGTGTGCACATGGCTGAACAGGACTGGTGTGAGATGAACTGAAAAACAAGTGGTATAACACTCATCTAGCTTTGGTAGAAAATGTCACCCAGTGTTGGAGAAAATGAAGTAAATGTAATTCATCACTGTAGCTTTTTCACGTATCTCTACTTTACTGAAGTATTTCCATTTAGGAGACTTTTACTTTATATTTACTACATTTTAAAGTCAAATATGTTACTTTTACTCAACTACATTTTGCTGAATCAGTTGTTCCTTTTATTTATGAGTGGATAAAAACGTTTAATCATGATGTAGGTAATGAAGTTTTAACTCATCAAGGATCTACTGTGACTTTAAATAAGAGGCAAAGAAAATACAGAGAGAAGAGCACACTGTAATTTGAGTCACAGGAGAGCCTCTGAGTGAGTGAAAGTGAGTGAAAGTGAGTGAAAGTGAGTGTGTGAGTAAGTGAGTGAAAGAGAGTGTGAGTGAGTAAGTAAATGAGTGAAAGAGTGTGTGAGTGAGTGAGTAAGCGAGTGAAAGAGAGTGTGTGAGTGAGTGAGTGAGTGAGTGAGTGAGTAAGTGAAAAGAGTGTGTGAGTGAGTAAGTGAGTGAGTAAGTGAGTGAAAGAGAGTGTGTGAGTAAATGAGTAAGTGAGTGAAAGAGAGTGTGTGAGTAAGTGAGTGAAAGAGTGTGTGAGTGAGTGAGTAAATACAGTTGTGTTCAAAATTATTCAACCCCAATGCTGTAAATGGTTTTAGGAATTTAGTGTACATTTGTAATTGTATTCAGAATGAAATCCTACAAGGACTTCTTAAAGAACCATATGCAACTAAAATGACATCAATTAGTTTTGTAATACAGTAGTAAATGTTTCTTTTGTGAATTCTTCATTGACATAATTATTCAACCCCTTAAAGACTACCACTCTGAAGAACAGAGGTTCAATGAAGTGTTTTCAATCATGTATTGAAAACACCTGTGGATATCAGGGAGCAGCAATAAAGCCTAATAAGCACCAATTAGGCAGCTTTAAAATGACTGTGATACTCAGCTCCTTCTAGACATTTACTGGTGTGGTTACAAACATGGTGAGGTCAAGAGAATGGTCCAGGAAGACAAGAGAACAGGTGATTACTCTTCACAGGAAGGGCAATGGCTATAAGAAGATTGCAAAGATGTTAAACATACCAAGAGACACCATAGGAAGCATCATTCGCAAATTCAAGGCAAAGGGCACTGTTGAAACGCTACCTGGTCGTGGCAGAAAGAAGATGCTGACTTCGACTGCTGTGCGCTACCTGAAGCGTAGAGTGGAGAAAAGTCCCCGTGTGACTGCTGAGGAACTGAGAAAAGATTTGTCAGATGTGGGTACTGAAGTTTCTGCTCAGACAATACGGCGCACCCTGCGTAATGAAGGCCTCCATGCCAGAACTCCCAGGCGCACCCCCTTGCTGTCCCCAAAGAATAAGAAGAGTCGACTGCAGTATGCCAAAAGTCATGTGGACAAACCACAGAAGTTTTGGGATAGTGTTCTGTGGACTGATGAAACAAAATTAGAACTGTTTGGGCCCATGGATCAACGCTATGTTTGGAGGAGGAAGAACAAGGCCTATGAAGAAAAGAACACCTTGCCTACTGTGAAGCATGGCGGGGGGTCAATCATGCTTTGGGGCTGTTTTGCTTCTGCAGGTACTGGGAAGCTTCAGCGTGTGCAAGGTACCATGAATTCTCTTCAGTACCAGGAGATATTGGATGACAATGTGATGCAGTCCGTCACAAACCTGAGGCTTGGAAGGCGTTGGACCTTTCAACAGGACAATGATCCCAAGCATACCTCCAAGTCCACTAGAGCATGGTTGCAGATTAAAGGCTGGAACATTTTGAAGTGGCCATCGCAGTCACCAGACTTAAATCCGATTGAGAACCTCTGGTGGGACTTAAAGAAAGCAGTTGCAGTGCGCAAGCCTAAGAATGTGACTGAACTGGAGGCTTTTGCCCATGATGAATGGGCGAAGATACCCGTAGATCGCTGCAAGACACTTGTGTCAAGCTATGCTTCACGCTTAAAAGCTGTTATAACTGTAAAAGGATGTTGTACTAAGTACTAAGATTGAATGTCACTTGGGGGTTGAATAAAACTGATAATGATGTGAGCTCAGAAAAGACATTTGTGGTTATTTCATTATAAATGTTATGTTATATTTGTCTGACCTACACGTGCCTCTTTGATTTAATTGTAAGCAGGATGACTGAATGATCATAATCAATGTCAAACCGACCAAAACAATCAATTTCAGTGGGGGTTGAATAATTTTGAACACAACTGTAAGCGAAAGAATGTGTGAGTGAGTGAGTAAGCGAGTGAAAGAGAGTGTGTGAGTGAGTGAGTAAGTGAGTAAGTGAAAGAGAGTGTGTGAGTGAGTAAGTGAGTGAGTAAGTGAGTGAAAGAGAGTGTGTGAGTGTGTATGTGAGTGAGTGAGTGAGTGAAAGAGAGTGTGTATGTGAGTGAGTGAGTTTCTTTATAGCTACAATAGTAAATTACAGCATTAATAAGTCAGAGAACATTGGAAACTTAAGTACATTTAAAGGCAAATACTTTAGATTTTCACTTGAGTAAAAGTACAAAAGGGACACTTTTACTAAAGTAATAACTTACCTACTGTATCTCTACTTTTACCCAACTATGTGGTTTGTACTTCACCCACCACTGACATCACCAAAATGTGTTGCTCAGAGGCTGTAAATGCAATTTTACTATTTCAGAAACATTAAAATGTTCGAGTCGAGACCTGCCTGAGTGTGAACTTTTATACTGAACCAACGAGTGTAAGAGGCTGTAAAATCTGTACAGTGTGAGAGATTAGTGTGTGTATAAGGAGTTATGAATTGAGAAATTTTATGTTTGTATCTATACAAATGTGAAAATGAAAATTTACTGGTATCCATTAAAAATATAAATAATTGAATTAGACTGATGTTTTAGGCTTATTGTTGTCTTAAAAATGTGCTAAAATGCATACTGACTAAGCCACAATGGTTCTGGAAGAATGTCCTTTGGACTAATGAGACAAAACAGGAACTTTTTAGTGAGGAGCATCAGCTGTATGTTCACAGATAAAGAAATAAAGGTTTAAAAGAAAAGAGTCTGGCAGAGGGAGCTTTAAATCTGTGCACTCTGGAGTGAAATGTACTGTCTGACATCAGACTGTTCAGTATCAGTCACAGCTCATGGTTCTCCAATAAAACAATTACCCAAAACATACCACTAAAAGTACCCAGACACTAACAACAAAAACACTGAACTCTTCTGCAGTGGGCTTGTATAAGTTCTGATCTGAAACCCAACACCCAAGCACTTCTGACAGAATAATCTGGCCTTTCATCGTGTCCCATGACTTCCTGACATTCTCCTTCACAATAAGTAATAGGTTAGTCTTTTTCGTAGAGGGATACCAACAAATTTGCCCAATATATTTTGTAATGTAAATTGCTTGTTCCTTTGCAGAGAGAGAGAGAGAGAGAGAGAGAGAGAGTATATATACCATTTTGTATCACTGTATATATGCACAATTTTTACCTCTGCTTTTTTTGTTCTATTGCTGAAGAGATTTAATTCCTAACGCTGAATTGTTTTATGAAGAGATGAACAGGACAGTAACACACTGTAATTAAGAGATGAATAGTGTATGTAACCCAATGAACATTGGTATACATTGCTATATCATTATTCTAGTATGTTTTTATTTTATTACAGTGGAACCCGGTTATGTCGATGTCCTAGGGGGTCGCCAAAAAACATCGAGGTAACCGATGATCGAGATAAACGAAAATCAAAATGGCGGCAATATATTAACGTGCTAGAAATTTCTTTATGTACATGATGTGCGTTAAGAAATGAGAATGTGCATGCACGTGTTTTTGAAAGGTTTTTTTACACAACAGCGTTGCCGCGATTTGTTTGATGAAGGCATGCTATAAAAATACATACAGTACATGTTTATCTGTCAGGAATCCACCTGCCACGCCCCCTTCGGCGCCACCTTCAGCGTGTCAGGTGTTTTCTCGGCCGCTTTCTCTGAAGCTCCAGGCTTCAATCGCGCACATATGGTGCTCGTTTATCATCATCACCAGCTCCTATTTAAACTTCCACACTCTCACTGTCCGTTATTGTTGGTATATGTTGGTTCATCCCGGTATCCCGGTACGTGCCTTACCGGCATTCTCTCAACGGCTGTGATTTTCTTCCCAAAGCCGCGCCGCTCCCCTACTAACACTACGAACACTAGCACTAACTAACAGCAGAGATTCACCAGTATACAATACAACACCTGTAGCAGCTGTAAGACTTGATTTTTCCGCCACTTCATGAGTTCTTCTGCGGCTGCACCGAGATAACCGACGTTAAATGGCAAATTTTTCCCCCCTTGTGCTGGAGATATTAGGGTTCGGCGACATAAAAATCGACATAACCGATAAAAAATGCTTAGAAAAAGCAAGAATTTGGCGGTTCCACTTCAAAAACGTTGACTTAATAGGGTTGTCGAGGTAACCGAGGGTGAGATAACCGGGTTCCACTGTATTATTATTTTTGGAAATGTTTCAATATCACTTTGTACATACGTAAGCATTTGAATGTTGCATGTAAAGTGAGTCATTCCAGTCATTGGTCATGATGACCAATAAGGTGTGGTAACCGAATTTGGGCCCCAACGAAATCCAAGCGCTTGGTCAAGGACATTTTACACTCTTTGCAAGGGTTGTTTTCGGGTATTGTGTTAATTTATATTGGTATATTACAGCAACTAGCTGCTGAATTAATTCAGTTGAGTTCAGTACCGAGCAGTTTTTGATTCTTTATTCAGTCTATAATCTACTGACAATTGAAAGAGAACAGATTTGTCATTTACCCTAAACACAAGGACGTTTTTGTTTTGTTCTTTTTAGCTTTAAGATTTTTTTTCTTATATCCAAAAATTAAAAGTTTTTGTTTAACTACTTTCATATTTGTTACATTGTGCATTTGCATCTGGTTATTTGAAATTAATATTCTTTTAGAGGAAAGCTTCACAACACTAATAGTGTTGTTCAGTTTTTTTTAAGCGAGAGTAATAGTGAACCCCTACTGCTAATTAATTTTTTTTTCATTGTTTAATAAACTTTTTATTGGGGGCACCGTGATTTAAAATTATAGAATCAGTAACACCTAGACTACAGATAATCCAGCTAACTCACCACCAATCGCTGTTGGTTTGCACGCTGTTACTAGTAGTGTTACATGTAGAAGTTCTGTACAGTAACCTGATTATTTTTGTGCTGTTTTTTTTTTTTTATTGTGATCTCCATTTAGTTTACATCAGAATTAATTGCTGTGACAGAGTTTAATCTGATTTTATTGTATAAGAAAGCTTTATTGTAATTATTTTAGTGTTCCTCTTTTACCTGTCGGCATTTGATTTTTCACTTTTCCATATTAAAGAAACAGATTAATTGAATTAGCAAAGAATTACTATCAAGTATCAACTATTTCGATAGTTTTGACACATTTTTCCTCTGCTATTATTTAAATTTTCGATTAATAAAAACTGATTTTTCATCTAATAGTCAGCTGATTCTATTGTCACACTTTCAGTAATGTGGTTTTATAAATTAAATAATAAACTGAATAATTAAATGACATTTATTTTTTTTAAGACTAATGTCAGTATGCTTAATTTTTTTTGTAAGTATATAAGTATTTTTAAACATGTTAAAATTGTCTATTGCATTAACTGTGGAAACGGTAGATGTGTGTTTTGAATAAAACTGCTTTAATCTACTTTATAAACACATGACGTTTACTCAGCCACAGTCAGGAGGCAAAATATACAGGAATCAAATCCTTATGTATTTTCATTGTGAAAGTGTTCTGCAGGTAAACTGAAGTAACGGATCTTATTTTATACTGTATCTTTTACAAACATAAAACAGGAAATGACAGTGAGATCACCTTATTGTGTAATCTAAAAACAATGAAACATCTACTTTGTATTATAATGAGTTCTTTGGAACAGGGGCGTAGATTACATGGGGGATATGTCCCACGCACTTTTTATAAAAAGTAAATTCGTCCCCCTCACTTTTTTAGTGGAGAATGTGTGTTTGCAACATGAGATTTTTAATGGAGCAATATATATAAATGCAGACTGATTTAAAATTCAAAGGGACAAGATAGTCTATACATGACGTTCACATATCCATGGCAATCATTCACTCACTTATCACGTTATCATCACGCGCCCTAGTACTGTAGCTCGAGTCGCATCCGCGGTCCCGTGCACGATTCAACATTCGGTTGCGATGAGCTCAAAGCAGCAAAAAACGCTTCACTCCTTTTTTACAAAAAAGTCAAGCATATGGTTTCCGAATTGTGTTAAACAATGTTTAGTAACTCTGCCTGTTGCTCTTGTTGAATAATTAGCAAGTTTTAAAGGATTATAAGAAAAAATAGCTGCTTGGACAAACGTTTTTTTCTGTGTATTTTCCTTAAACTCTTTTATAACGTCTTTTGTTTTTTAAAATGTGTGTTATCAAAACCCTTCAAATAAGAATAAAGATAATGTTGAACTGAGATTTTACAGCATGTTTAACTCTGCCAATTCTACATAATATCAAGTATGTGTCACAGTATGTACACGGAGAGACAAGGATGACGAATAGTAACATTAAAGATGTAATTTAAATAATAAGGAGCAGGTAAATCACACATCCATACAACGTAGTAAAGACAATAACCATCAATGAGTAAAGACAGTGGTGATGAGTATAAATAGAGTCCGGGTGAACACACATGGACTGTAGAATAGAACAAAATTATTTGAATGTGCAAGTATCCATTACTGTGTGCCATGTACTGTGCATACACAAAATACAATTTGAAATATGTAAACAATATACTCTTGCTACCATTATAAGGACATCTTTGTACTTTATATTAGAGTACCAATGTGTACCTTAATGAACAACTATACATTTTTGGGGTAAATAAGGTACAAAGATGTCCGTTAAAGGGTACTGTCCCAGTGGCAAGCTGTTGTATTTCTTTCTTTCTTTCTGTTTTATAATCATATATAATCATAAAGCAAAAAAAATATGATTAAAAATAAAACCTGTCAATTAAACAAGGGTTAATTGGAAAAAAAAACAAAAAAAAAACCGGGTAGACATTTTGACCATTTACACAAAGCATGTGGATAAAAGTAGCGATACAGTAGGTAAAATATGACTAGCAAAAGTAAGTGTCCTTTTAAATCTTCACTTGAGGAAAAGTACAAAAGTATTTGCCTTCAAATGTACATAAGTATCCAAGTACTATGAATTATTACAGCCATAATGTTTAATCTTCTTCTTCTTCCTTCGACTCCACAGCGGATCATCTATCTCCATACCACCCTGTCCTCTACAGTACATCTGCCTCTCTCACACCAACTACCTGCATGTTTTCCTTCACCACATCCATGAACCTTCTCCTTGGTACTACATGCGCTGTCCCTCTAATAAACTCATTTCTAATCTTGTCCATCCTCGTCACTCCCTACGAAAACCTTAACTCTGCTACCTCCAGCTCCACCTTCTGCCTTTTACTCAATCCCACTGTCTCTAAAGTGTACATCACAGGTCTCACCACAGTCCGATAAACTTTCCCTTTCATTCTTGCAGATACTCTTCTATCACAAATCACTCCTGCCACTCTTCTTCACCCACTCCACCCTGCCTGCATTCTTTTCTTTACTTCCTAACACACTCTCCATTACTTTGCACTGTTGACCCCAGGTACCTGAACTCCACCACCTTCTCCACCTCTTCTCCTGCAACCGCACCTCCACTGCCCTCCCTCTCATTCACACACATGTACTCAGTCTTACTCCTACTGACTTTCATTCCCCTTCTCTCCAGCACATACCTCCACCTCTCCAGGCTCTTCTCCCTACTCTCACCACAAATCACAATATCATCTGCAAACATCATAGTCCAGGGAGACTCCTGTCTGACCTCGTCCGTCAACCTGTCCATCACCACTGCAAACAGGAAAGGGCTGAGGGCCGATCCTTGATGCAGTCCAACCTTCACCTTGAACCAGTCTGTTGTTCCTACTGCACACTTCACTGCTGTCACACTGTCCTCATACATGTCCTTCACCACCCGTCATATCACCGTGCCATAAATAACAATAATAATAGATCTATATAAAATCATCTCTGTTTGAGATGATTTTATATACCTGAGTTTGCCGGCAGTCGCTCTCGGATCGGGGTGCCCTTCCTTCGGCGTCCGTCTGTCTCACTCGTGGATTGGCCGCTGTCTCTCTTAGTGCCCGCCCGAGTTTCCTCGCAGACCGGCACACCTTTTCTCGCGTTCGCCTGAGATCGCTCGATGGCCGCCACATCCTTCCACTGGCACCCGCTCACGCTTAGTCCCAGTTTGGCGACCCTTCCTCTCGTCTCTCTGCTTTGTGGCTCTCTCTCCCCGAGGTTGGCGTCTCATCCTCCTCTTTATTGGTGTCGCCAGACTGAAACAGAGAGCACTGATTACTCTCATCAGCTGCAGGTGTTTCTTACAGCTCATTCCGTCTGGCTCCGCCCTCCACTCGTGCCCCGCTGGCACATAGATACCACCTATGATGGTTTTATCTTGAATGACGCTCTGGGTGAACCACATCATGACTTAATGTCTCCCCGATTGATACGTTTTAGCTTTGAAAAGCCTCTCTGCTTCAGCTACCGTCACTGGATGGGTAAAACATATTTTCAGAGTCCACAAATTTGGAGACATTTCTGAGAGCTTCCTTTCATGTAGAAATATCACCCTAATTATCACCCTAAATGCACTTATTTCACAATTAAATACACACATCATTGTGCACAATTTATCAAACTTTCATAACCAAGAACCTACAACTATTTGGCAAATTGAAGCCATAGGCTTCCTACAACATCTATATCCTTATGTGTTTTAAATGAGATTTAAGCTGCACTGGAGATTCCCCCTATTGATCTCAGTTCAGGATCTATTCAGTACAGTCAAAGAAAACCTTTGACATCAACTCAATTAAAGGTAACCCATCAATAAGTGCTATTTTAAGTAAAATACAACTACACTAGTTAGGCTATAATTGTTTTGTTGCTACACACATGATAAACTACATACTATAAATTATAATTTTATGCAGCTAAAAGATATATAGTTGTTTAATTTAATTAAGTGCATTAGCCTTCACTATCCTCATAATGAGATGAAAGATAGAGCAGCATACACACCTTTTATCTTTTGTACATTTCCCTTCTACTCATTTCCTCTTGTTTTCTGAATTGGGCTCCTGAGGGTCGAGACCTTTTTGTCATCCATAATTTTAATTTGGATTCAGTTCTCCTTACTGATGTTATGTCACCCAACCCGCACCTCTCCGTTCTGAGTGTATGAGTGAGGGAACGTCTCCAGGTGGTGGGTGCACAGTCCAAGTCCCAAGCAGGTTCATTCACTGTGACATTATCTAATAATTGACACGACCGTGCATATGAGCTGTCAAAAATATAAAATGTTTTTGCCTAAATCCACCACTACCAAGCGGCCAAAAGAATGTAAAAAAAAAAATCCACCACTAAATCCACCACTACCAAAAGAATGTAAAAAAAAAAATGTAAAAGTGTAACATTTTACAGATTTAGAAGCGTACCATGTAATAAAAGGTGAAGCTCAGTTCACTTAACCTTTGACTATACAACAGCAAATAGCACCGAGCACATTCATTCTAAGTGATGGAAAACACTGGAATGCAGCACATCTTTCTGTTTGGCCTGAGAGATTTGAAAACTTTCACAAGCTGAAACCTCAAAGAAAGAAAATACATCAACAAAGACCTGACCTAGGATAATACAAAGCTCTAGAGAGAAACATCCACCTGTATGTGATGAACTAAATCTGATTTAAGAAGAAGAGAGTGGACATGTGAGGTTGTAAGCAGACTGAATGAATGTTTAAATGTTTGAATTTATTTAAGAAATTTAATCTGTCTTCAGTTTAATAATCTATTATAGTTAGCACCGTTGTTCCTGCTAATAAATGTTTAACTAGTAACTAAATTTGTAGTTAAGGAAGTAAATGTTATATGTACATTTTATGTACATATACAGTAAAATTAAGTTTAAGGAAGAAAAGCTTTTTGGGTAACAGGAGATGTTGTGTCTAGAGCAGGGGTGTCAAACTCAAATTCACAGTGAACCAAAATTAAAAACTGGGACGAAATCGCGGGCCAAACTCAATAGTTATTGAAAAATTGACTGCAATTGTGCATGTTTTACGTCTCTCCAGATGTGTAATGTTGAACCTTTTCATATGGAAACAAACTTTAGTTTTGCATAAAAATTGAATCTGGAACAACCAAAGTTTAATATTATAAACACATGAGAAATTTGAAATAAAACACACATCAGTGGTATTTATTTCTTATTATGTCTCTCTCTCTCTCTCTCTCTCTCTCTCTCTCTCTCTCTCTTTCTCTAGCCTTTCAAGATCCTTTTTAATGTAATTTTTTTTCACAGGCCAACAACAAAACAACCAATAATAATAATAATAATTTCCTTCAATTAAAAAAAGCAATCATTCAACTGTTAACAGTTCATGCCTTGGAGTAGAAAAAGTGCATAAAGACACCATTAATTCAAGCTCAGTTTGCTACACTCTGATTTACTCTGATTGGTTGAAGTCAGATACCTGCATCTCTTATTAGATACAAGTGCATCATGTCTGGGGTTTAGGCTCTGAGCTGAGCATCATGTCTGGGTTTAGGCTCTGAGCTGAGGAAATACTCAGGATTGAGTGAAGGTGTTCATCAGTGAGACTCCTGAGTATTGTTTTGTTCATCTTCATCAAAAAGAACAGTTGCTCACACAGATATGTGCTGCTGACCATAGAGAATATTAGAGCAACTTGGGCATGGAGTTGGTGCAGTGTGTCGTGGAGGAAACATGGAAACTGTGCAGCACACACAGACTCGTACTTTGACTTAAGCGTATCTCTACACTGGATTTTAGATCCATTTGGAGGTTGGTTGGTGCGATTTCCACGTCAACCACAAAAAATATTACTGGGCAGTTCAAATCTGCATTTCTGGGCTTCAAAGTCAGTAAATCGGCGGGTAAATTCAGCACTGAGTACGCAGAGTTTTTCAGCGGTCTCGACTGACGCACTAACAAAGCATTCTGGGATTTGTAGTATTAGTGGTGTATGAGCTATATAGGGGCGGGCCAGCTCTAATACACATTTGGTATGATCTTGTGGGCCAAATATAATTACAACCAAACAAATCTGGCCTGTGGGCCTGAGTTTGACACCCCTGGTCAAGAACATGTTGCACACTGGTTGGGCTCACTTTAAATTCCAAACTGTACCAGTGTCACAATATAGACCAGGCATCTTGAGCGTTACATCCAAAGTGGAGAGAGAAGCAGGGAAGTAAGGGGAACACGAGTGGTAGGCAGTCCGGTTGATCAATCATAGCAACAAGTAGATCCGAAAGTGAGTGAGGGGGAATCGGGACATTATAAAGGGGAAAGGTAAATGGGGAACAGGTGTAGGTGATTAGAGCAGGGAAAGGCTGAGTGAGAGTGTGAGCCTTGGAGGGATGTGTGGCTGGTGGTTCCCTGACAACCAAAAAGATCACAGAAGAATTAGACAGAGCATAGGATAGAACATGTGCATGAATTAAGAGCAGATAAAAGAAGTAAGAAATGTGTTGGCTAAAATATACTTAGCTAAACTGTGTCTCTCCAATATTAATAAGGGTAACAAGACAGTATGTACAATTTTTGTTGTTACCTTTCAATTTTTATTTCAAGTTTAATTCCTAATGATAAATTGTCTTATTACAAAATCTGTATAAACAGATATAAATAAATAATGCAGAAGTCACTTATCAGTACAGTAACCTAATTATTTTAGTGCAGAATCTGTTTTTAAAATTGTGATCCACATTTTTCCTTACATCAGTAGTGATTGTTTTGAGAGTTTAATCATTTAAATGTGAGCAGATTCACTGTGCATTCAGACTGAACTGTAAATTTCCTTTTCAATTAAAAAATGTTTAATACTTGTTTAAATAATATCATTGTATAAGAACTATATTATCTAAATATGTATATGAAGAAATGTATTCATATACAATAACAGTGATTATTTTTGTATCTTACAGAGAGTCCTAAACCTGTGGTGATTATAAAGCCTGATACACAAGTGTTCAGAGGAGAAATTGTGACTTTCAGGTGTGAAATAAAAACAGGAAGAGACACTGAGTGGAATTACGACTGGTATAAGGATGATAACACACTCAACCCAAACCACGCAACACAGGAGTTCACTATCAGCCCTGTTACAGACTCTTCTAGAGGGAAATACACCTGCAGAGGGAGGAGACACAGTGACAATCAGATCTCAGAGACGAGTGATTCTGTTACTCTCACTGTATCAGGTGAGTGTGGAAATGTATATATGTATTATTTATCAGAAGGTTATCATTCATAAATAGTCTCATTATAGTATCAGTACAGATTTTACTGATCCTCTCTTATCTGTTAACTTTTGGTTTTTACTTTCCCATGTGTAACTGAGTGATTTATTTTGCAAAGAACCACTTAACCGTTGTAAATTAGCTATTTTGTTGTTGTGACACATTGTTACTTAGTTGTTATTTTTTAACAGACACTAATGTGTGTATTATTCTTCAAGATTAAAGTTTAAGTTTATAAAACTTTTTTAAAATTATGTTAATATTGTATATTGAAATAACATTGAAAATTCCAGAGTGTTTTCTATAAAACTGCTATAAACCACTTCATATAAACATGATTCTGATTTGCCAATTTCAAAAGAGTGTGTGTGTGTGTGTGTGTGTGTGTGTGTGTGTGTGTGTGTGTGTGTGTGTGTGTGTGTGTGTGTGTGTGTGTGTGAGAAATGCAATAAATATTTAAGAAATTCTGCATGTATGTATTTTGCAATTTAACACTGGTACAATGCAGCAGTTCGAACACAAAACACATTTTTTTCTTCTTTAACCAAAATCAATATTAATATCGTTTAAAATATATTAATATTTATATTATTATGAACAGGTGAATCTCCTCCAGTGTCTCTGATCATCAATCCCAGCAGAACTCAACACTTTACTGCTGCCTCTCTCTCACTGAGCTGTGAGGACCAGAGAGACTCTACTGGATGGACAGTGAGACGCGACACGAGCATTCAGGCCTCTTTCAGTTGTTCATCAGATTCAGGATCTCCATGTAACATCAGCTCCCTCTCTCCATCACACACTGGAGTTTACTGGTGTCAGTCTGAATCTGGAGAACGCAGTAAATCTGTTAAAATCACAGTACACAGTGAGTCTTTATCACTTCTCATCAGTAGAATTTTATATAAAAACAGACCAAACATAAAAAGTGTATTATTAAAAAAGAGGCATTACATATTTCTATTAATAAAATATAATATATAATTTAGTATCTTGTTAAGAAAAGTAATTTGAAATTATTAAAGAACTCAAAATGTTTCTGAACACAGTGTCATTATCTACTCCAGATAAACAATTATATTAGACGCTTCAAGCCATGTAGCTCCGTTTCCTTTTCTGAGTCTCTGTTATGTTTATAAAACCCATAACAGAGCATTGTTGTTCTGGAGTTTTTATAATAGAGTAAACAATGAAAGATTTTGCATATAAGCTTCATTTATCACTAGTTTTTAAATTTCTCTTGTCCTCTAATACAACTGAATACAAGAAAATGGTCATTTATTGCTCCTTTGCATAATTAAATGCATTTGTCATTTATATAACCAATGACACACACACACACACACACACACACACACACACACACACACACAGTATCTCATTAAATTGAGTAAACCCCCCACGTTTCATCAACCATTTTAGCATATTAAACTTTCGGATAAAACTTGTAAATGTGCAGCTTTAAGAAAATAACTTAATATAAAGTCATTATTGTCAATAGATGGCAACAAAAGTGAGTACAGACGTAGTAGTAGGGGAGTGGTAGCTCCAGTGGTTAAGGCGCCAGGTTACCAATCGGAAGGTCAGGGGTTTAACCCCGGGTAACGCTAAGATGCCACTCTTGGGTCGTTGAGCAAGGCCCTTAACCACATGCTCCAGGGCCAGTATCATGGCTGAGCTCTGACCCCAGTTTCTGAGCAAGCTGGGATCTGCGAAGAACAAAAAAATTCACTGTGCTGTAGTTTATATGTGACAAATAAAGGCTATTCTATATTCTATTCTATTCTATTCTATTCTATTCTATTCTATTCTAGTAGTAAATGTCCAAGACATTGCCAAAGCTAATGTCCTATTCATCATGTTTGTGACTGCTTGACAGAACCATATAAATTTGTGTATCTTGTATTAGAGCAGTTAAAATTGGGTGCTTTAAGTATAATTCCTTCATACTGAACACTGGATGTTCAACATGGCACCTTATGGCAAGAAACTTACTGAGGATTTGAGAATTGTTGCTCTCCACAAAGATGGCATAGGCTATAAGATCTGTAACACCCGGAAATTGAGTTAAAGACGGGTTCTACTCAGAAAAGACCTCGCAAGGGTCGATTAAAAGAAATTGAGTCTTCGTGCTGTGTGTCATGTGCAGAAGCTGCTTCAAAAAACAGATGCATGAGTGCTGCAGCATTGCTTTAGAGGCTGCAGAACCAGAAGGTCTGCTTGTCAGTGCTCAGACCATACGCCTTGCAAGGCAGCCATAATCTGAATCAGGCAGATGTAGAAGACAGGGTGATATGAAGATGACTGATCTGCTGTGGGAGCAGCACTTTGAAATATAGACGATGCACTTTGAAATATAATAGAACTGAAGAATAATATTTTTGACTGCTATTGTCACATCTTCCAGAATCTCCTGATTATAGATGGGAGTTTGGTCCTATAGTAGTGTCACAAACAGATTATTAGAGGGTTTTACACATTTTGTGTTTGTATTGCTGCTTTTCTCTGTCCTACAGATGGTGATGTGATCCTGGACAGTCCTGTCCATCCTGTAACTGAGGGAAATCCTCTGACTTTACGCTGTTTATATCGAAAGACAAAGATCTCAACTAGTCTTGATTTCTATAAAGATGAATCAATTCTCCAGAAACAGACTACAGGAGTGATGACCATCAATAATGTGTCAAAGTCAGATGAAGGTTTCTACCACTGTAAACATCCAGATAGAGGAGAGTCACCAAAAAGCTGGATTTCAGTCAGAGGTTAAAAAGTATTCATAAATTCATCAAAAAGAAAAATCCTCTGGCATTAGATTTTTTTTTACTTTAAAGTCATTTTAACTCTTCAAGCTACTTAAATCTGAATGACAAAAAATTTACTACTTTTTAAATTTATGCTGTAGAAATAAATCCTTGCAATTACACCAGTTTTACACTATTTTAAAATAAACACAAGTTAGATTGAATTGTATGTAGAAGAGAGAAATATGCTGAGTGATTATCACAGGATCACTGGTTAGACACATATCCAGGTCTGAATACTATTTATTAAGCCCACATTAAACACTCTATAGGCTGTGACTAACCTGATCAGTAACTGTCTTTAACCATTTGATCACTTCATGATAAATAATACAGCACTGTCTGAAAGAGACTTTTACATTGTTTGTCTTCTACATCATCAAAAGGAAGAAGCCAAAATACAGTGAGGAAAATAAGTATTTGAACACCCTGCTTTTTTTGCAAGTTCTCCCACTTAGAAATCATGGCGGGGTCTGAAATTGTCATTGTAGGTGCATGTCCACTGTGAGAGACATAATCTAAAAAAAAAATCCAGAAATCACAATGTATGATTTTTAAACTATTTATTTGTATGATACAGCTGCAAATAAGTATTTGAACACCTGTCTATCAGCTAGAATTCTGACCCTCAAAGACCTGTTAGTCTGCCTTTAAAATGTCCACCTCCACTACATTTATTATCCTAAATTAGATGCACCTGTTTGAGGTCGTTAGCTGCATAAAGACACCTGTCCACCCCATACAATCAGTAAGAATCCAACTACTAACATGGCCAAGACCAAAGAGCTGTCCAAAGACACTAGAGACAAAATTGTACACCTCCACAAGACTGGAAAGGGCTACGGGGAAATTGCCAAGCAGCTTGGTGAAAAAAGGTCCACTGTTGGACAATCATTAGAAAATGGAAGAAGCTAAACATGACTGTCAATCTCCCTCGGACTGGGGCTCCATGCAAGATCTCACCGTGGGGTCTCAATGATCCTAAGGAAGGTGAGAAATCAGCCCAGAACTACAGGAGGAGCTGGTCAATGACCTGAAAAGAGCTGGGACCACCGTTTCCAAGGTTACTGTTGGTAATACACTAAGGCGTCATGGTTTGAAATCATGCATGGCACGGAAGGTTCCCCTGCTTAAACCAGCACATGTGCAGGCCCGTCTTAAGTTTGCTAATGACCATTTGGATGATCCAGAGGAGTCATGGGAGAAAGTCATGTGGTCAGATGAGACCAAAATAGAACTTTTGGGTCATAATTCCACTAAACGTGTTTGGAGGAAGAAGAATGATGAGTACCATCCCAAGAACACCATCCCTACTGTGAAGCATGGGGTGGTAGCATCATCTTTGGGGTGTTTTTCTGCACATGGGACAGGGCGACTGCACTGTATTAAGGAGAGGATGACCGGGGCCATGTATTGCGAGATTTTGGGAACAACCTCCATCCCTCAGTTAGAGCACTGAAGATGGGTCGAGGCTGGGTCTTCCAACATGACAATGACCGAAGCACACAGCCAGGATAACCAAGGAGTGGCTCTGTAAGAAGCATATCAAGGTTCTGGCATGGCCTAGCCAGTCTCAGACCTAAACCCAATAGAGAATCTTTGGAGGGAACTCAAACTCCGTGTTTCTCAGCGACAGGCCAGAAACCTGACTGATCTAGAGAAGATCTGTGTGGAGGAGTGGGACAAAATCCCTCCTGCAGTGTGTGCAAACCTGGTGAAAAACTACAGGAAATGTTTGACCTCTGTAATTGCAAACAAAGGCTACTGTACCAAATATTAACATTAACTTTCTCAGGTGTTCAAATACTTATTTGCAGCTATATCATACAAATAAATAGTTAAAAAATCATACATTGTGATTTCTGGATTTTTTTTTTTAGATTATGTCTCTCACAGTGGACATGCACCTACGATGACAATTTCAGACCCTCCATGATTTCTAAGTAGTAGAACTTGCAAAATAGCAGGGTGTTCAAATACTTATTTTCCTCACTGTATATGTTCTTATAACTCTCCAAATTATATGTTCCAGAAAATATCATATTAATTTAGAGACAGTTTCTCAAACTTAAAAGCAAGAGAATTGTATTTTGGCATTAAACTTGAATTTATGACCAGCAAGTTATATTTATTTATTGGTTTATTTATTTATTTATTTATGTTTGTTTTCTATTAGTATTTCTTCCTCCAAATCAAGCACATGGTGTAGCTTCATTATCAGTTCTGAAGCTCCTCAGCAGTGCAGTAACAGTCTCTGTGTATGTGCTGGTGACATCCATTCTGGCAGTGAAATGCTACAGAGCTCGAAGTAAGAATGCAGTGTTCTTCAATAACCATAAAATAAAACCCTAACATTTAATATGAGATTTATTTAAAGTGTTCATGATTGTGTGTTTTACAGCTGAACCTGATGACGACAAAAGACCATACAGAGTGATAGAAGCTGAAACATCTTTCTGAGTGTTAAATGGCACGTTTTTTGTTTCACAATTTAGCTAAAAAAAAATTGGATTTGGAACATATTGTCAGGATTTGGAAGTGTTGTTTCATATTTTGGCCACTAGAGGCCATCACATCACTGTACTGTACTTTAATTTACTGCATTTATAGAATCTC